>NW_025966747.1:0-32520 GCF_021869965.1 Rhincodon typus | reverse complement strand
CGTGCCACCCTGTGTCACAGTGTCACAGGTCTGTATCCCACTCAGTGTGGGTGGAATTAGACAAGAGTTGAAAGATGTAGAGATCACATGGACATGAACATAGATAGAAAATATCTGATGTAAGATCAGAGCCTGTGTATCTACGATTAACATGCGTAGCACTGGTTAACGTTAACGTATGATAAATAGTGTTACTTGTCTAAGCCTGAAGAATGTTTATGATTTTGCCTTCTTCTTCATCGGTTTGGTTTGTGCCCAAACACATATTGTGGTATCAGACATATGATAAACAAATTGTCAGTAGCGCTTTGCCCAAAGCACCTAAAGAATTTTCTGAATGAAACTGAATTCTGACAATCAAAGATTAAAAATGAAAGGTATGCCCTGGATCTTCTAATACCACGAGGTTCAGTTCTAATTGCGGAACCTGTGACATTTGGCATTCTCCATTTCTTAATTTTTAGTTCTTTTATTCTTTTATGGGATGTGGGCATCATTGGCAGGGCCAGCATTTATTGCCCATTCCAATTCTATTCAAGTTTCCATGAAGTTTAGAATCGGACCAATGTAATAATGTTACCACATGTGACTTTTGCTTTGGCCACTATTTGAAAAAACGTTTTGCATTCAGGATACACAGGGAAACTATCTGAAACAGTCAGCATAGCTCATCATCACTTCAATCCTACAACCTTCCAGGGTAGAGTTGTGGTTGAACAGCTAGTGATGTATTGACCAATAGACAACTTCATAACATAAGAATATAAGAACTAGGAGCAGGAGTAGGCCATCTGGCCCCTCGAGCCTGCCCCGCAATTTAATAAGATCATGGCTGATCTTTGAGACTCAGCTCCACTTACCCGCCCACTCACCATAACCCTTAATTCCTTTACTGTTCAAAAATTTATCTAGCCTTGCCTTAAACACATTCAGCGAGGCAGCTTCAACCACTTCACTGGGCAGGGAATTCCACAGATTCACAACCCTTTGGGTGAAGAAGTTCCTCCTGACCTCAGTCCTACGTCTGCTCCCCTTTATTTTGAGGCAATGCCCTCTAGTCCTAGTTTCACCTGCTAGCGGAAACAACCTCCCTGCCTCCACTTTATCTATTCCCTTCATAATCTTATATGTTTCTATAAGATCTCCCCTCATTCTTCTGAATTCCGGTAAGTATAATCCCAGTCTACTCAGTGTCTCCTCATAATCCAACCCTCTCAACTCTGGAATCAACCAAGTGAATCTCCTCTGCACCCCCTCCAGTGCTAGTATATCTCTTCTCAAGTAAGGAGACCAAAACTGCACACAGTACTCCAGGTGTGGCCTCACCAGGACCCTATACAGCTGCAGCATAGCCTCCCTGTTTTTAAACTCCATCCCTCGAGCAATGACAGACAAAATTCCATTTGCCTTTTTAATTACCTGCTGCACCTGCAATCCCACCTTCAGCGATTCATGCACAAGGACACCCAAGTCCCTTTGCACAGCAGCGTGCTGCAATTTTTTACCATTTAAAACTTAGTCCATTTTGCTGTTATTCCTACCAAAATGGATGACCTCACACTTATCGTGGAATCAGAATCCTGGCCAAACTGACAGAATGCTATGAGGTCTCAGCAACACCTTGAATTTGACAGGTACTATTATTGGAAATAAAAAAGATAACAATGATATTGAATCATAGCATGGTTACTATACTTGAGTATGCCAGCTCACTACACTGCAGGAGCTGCTGTATTTTTTTTATTTTAAAACTATACTTTATTCCTAAAATATCTTTATATATATATATTCGGTCACTAAAGCAGTTTGGTTATATACAGTAGCCTGTGAAGAAACAAACATTGGAGTTTGACTCTATCCAGTAGTGCATTTTTTACTTGTACAATATTATATTTACACATATTTGATGCATCAGAAGGGTCATATGACTGAGTGGACCCCCATTTAATTTCAGCAGAAAGACCTTAGGCGGTCGTCTAATTCCCCCCCAACCCCTTGTCTACATGGGTTTCTGCCAGGTGCTCCAGTTTCCCCACACAGAGTAAAGATGTGCAAGTTAGGTGGATTGGCCATGCTAAATTACCCATAGTGTTCAGAGGTGTCGGTGGGTTAGCCATGGAAATAGGGTAGGATGCTCTTCGGAGGGTCGGTGTGGACCTATTGGGCGGAATGGCCTGTTTCCACATTGCAGGGATTCTATGGAAAACTATCATTGTAAGCTTACCCCAAACTTAATAAAGGTGCTGCCACCACCCCCTTCAAGTGTAAGAAACTCCAGGGCCTGCTTGATCCAGAGTGATAGAAGGGTAACAACCTTTTGGTCTAACTAGATGGGTCTTTGTAGTTATTAAGATATACATTACTGTTTGTTAGCTACTAATTACAGGTATTGGTGATTCAATGGACATTGTTGCAAAGACTTGAAGAAGAAGCAGATGTTAAGACTTACTCCTTTGAGATCCCAAGCAGTTCGGCCCACTAGCCCATATGACATCATCATTATGAGTGGTGCTTATGGCCGTTCTCAATATTAACCCTTTCAGATCCAGATACAACAGTTACAGGACAGAAGGAGCACATTTGGCTTGTCATGTCTAAGCTGGAAAGCAGACCATGTTATTTCTTGCCTCCTTAAGGGGATGCAATGAACTGTTAATCCAGAGACCCAGGTAATGTTCTGGGAACCCGGGTTGGAATCCCGTCACGGCAGGTGGTGGAATTTGAATTCAATAACTATCTGGAATTAACAGTCTAATGGTGACCATGAACCCATTGTCAATTGTCGGAAAAACCCATGTGGTTCACTAATGTCCTTTAGGGAAGGAAACTGCCACCCTTACCTGCTCTGACCTACATGTGACTCCAGACCCACAACAATGTGGTTGACTCTTAACTGCCCTCTGGGCAATTAGGGATGGACAATAGCCAGCTACGCCTTCATCCCGTGAATGAATAAAGAATAAAAAAAATTGGATGTTAATGAATGCAGATGGTGGGTAGAAACTTGACAGATTTGTCCCTGAATAGCCTTGAACCACCAATCTAACAGTCAACAACTGAAAGTAGTAACAGATTATGCCAGCAAGAGTAAGGTTGTAATCATAGCCTGTATCAGTTATTAAAGTGCAAATTCCATGAGTGACTTCCACAGAAATATCTTTGACAGCTCCATCAACTTTCCCTGGCATTCTGCTAAGCTTCTTTTGAATAAATATCACTGTAAATGCTTCGTCATGACTTCAAACACCCACAGTTTGTAGCTGGTGGAGAAAATGGCAGTAGTCAGTTCAACAGTGGCGTAAATGACATCTAAGTCTTAGCTGCACCACTTTGTCTCTATTTGCCTGTGTTCAAGGATCCTGGGTATTTCCGATGACAGCTTCTTCTGCCATGATAATAGACTGCCACTAAATTAGAATTGACATCAATGCCACTATCTCCAACCAGAGGTGGGTTATGTCACAAACACTGGGCAACGGTGGCATGGGAATCATTTATTACTGCTCAAATGATCACATTGCCTTATATGTGATTCATGATATGATGCACAGTTTAAAAAAATGACATACCAAAGATCAAGGGTTATGGAGGAAGGCAGGAGAATGGGGTTGAGAAACAAAGGAGCCATATTTCAAATGGCAGAGCAGACTTGATGGGCCGAATGGTTTAATTCTGCTCCTCTATCTTATGGTCTTGTGGTCAACTCAATTGTGACACAAGTGCTGCATCTCTTTTGAAGGGAATCGCAAAATGTTTTGTCCATACGATAACTACCAGATTTATAATGATTACTAACATAGTTTGAGGAAGTGTCAGTAGGAATGTTTATATCTTTGAGAATCAGCATATTTCCGCCTATTGTAATGCGTAGGGAGTTTCCACAATTATCGTGGTGCTTTTTAGTCTTCTTGTTTCTTGTCGTTGGGGGCTGTTGAAACAGAGTTCATTCTCCTATCACATAATTTAAACTGCTCAATATAAAATGATCATATTCAGGAAAAATTTTCTTTGCTATACAGTTATATAACATTTAAGTATTTTGACTGAGCACAGCCTACATTCAACACATATGGTAAAATAAGGCTCTGATTTCCTAATGTGGACAGTACATATATCTTCACTATTTTTGTCAGTGAAAATAATTTTTATGTATGTGGACCAACTGACTGCAGCATGTGATCAAAAAAAATATGGATCTTTGCAGCTAAATCTGATGTTCTGTCTGCTGGAGCACAGAACTGCAATTTCCTCTGTCAGGTCTGGTGGGATTAAATACACAATTCAAAATTAAATCTGCTTGTGATACACCTTCCTGTCCTCAGATACGATTTCCAAATGTAAGTGCATAGTTGGAATCTGTGCATTTTCACTCAAGTGAGTAGGAATGACTGTTCTTATTTTTAAAATACTCTTTTTTTTTCAGTTTGTCCCTGACAGCTCTATTCGCTTGAATTTAATAACTGTTTCACAAAACGTAAAAAAAAAAATAAGCTGCAAAGGAGTTGGCTTAAGTTTAACTTCTGTCTAATGTCAGTTTTGGATGGGTTCATGTTAATAAAAATTATTTTCAGGCTCAACCCCTGTGTTGCATGTCCAGAGCGCAGCAAAAGCATGAAGCCTGAGATCCTTAAAAAGTGATTCTCTGGCCCGACATGCACACTCACTACAAGCTCCTCTAACTGCTCATACTCACTACAAGCTCCTCTCACTACTCATACTCACTACAAGCTGCACTTACTGCTCGTTCTCTCCATGAGCTGCATAAATTGTTCATAATCCCACACGTTAAAGAAAGTTAGCACTGATCTGATAGAGGTAAATTGTGTTTACCCAACTTTACCAGGAGGAAACAGAGGGTTGTAGGTTCATGTAATTTCTGAAATGGCACAAAAACCAGTCAATACACTCTAATTAGGAATGGACAACAATTTCTGGTCTTGGAATTGATGTCCACATCTATGGGAGAAAAAATTAAAATATGCGAAAGCAATGGAGTTGTGAGGAATGTAAAAAATAGGAGCAGGAGTAGACAGCTAGGCCCTTTGAAATTTATCCTGTAAGATCATTGCTGCTCTGATCATGGCATGAACTCCATTGTACTACCAGCTGCCCACCACGCAAAACCCTTCCCCATCCCCACTTCTAACCATTGACTGCCTTGTGGGTCAGTCTCCATTACTGTCTCATATAGAGTATTCCAAACAAGAAATTTCTCCCTTTCTCCATCTTTAATGGGACATTGATTATTCTGAATGTATGCCGCTAATTTCAGTAATCCCAGGATAAGAAACATCTTCGCCAAATCCACCCTAATACACCCTTCGTAGAATCTTATATGTTTCAATAAAATTATTCCCCATTCTTCTAAACACCAGATAGCCCCATTCTGGTCAACCTTTCTTCAAAATAACACCTTCTCCCCAGGATGAGTGGAGACCATGGCCTAGTGGTATTATCAATCCAGAGCCCCAGGTAATATCCTGGGGACCTAGATTTAAATCCTAAAGCAGATGGTGGAACTTGAATGCAATAAAAAAAAATTGGGTTTAAGAGGCTAATGATGACTGCTGGCTAAAACCCATCTGGTTTGCTTATGTCCTTTAGGGAAGAAGTCTGCCATGCGTACCCAGTCAAGCCTCCATGAATCCAGGTCTACAGCAATGTGCTTGATTCTCAACTGCCCTCTGGGCAACTAGAGACGGGCAATAAATACCAGCCTGATTAGTGATGTCCTTGTCCTGTGCTTGAGTATTAATAAAAAAGGAACTAACATAGGAAGCCTTCTCAGAACTGTTTCCAACATTAGACACAACACTTCAAAAGAATGTTACAGCGAGGTGAAGCCTACCTTTATTCCTCTCCTTTTGACTGCGATAGGGTTTTTTGTTTGGAAAGGGTATTTGCTAGTTGAGTGAGAATTTATCCATTTAAGCATTGTGATCATAGAGGAACCAGTCGGGTGAGTTTTCTCAAGTTTAATGCAAGGAAGTGGCTAGTTTTATTATACCTAAACCAACTTAATAAAATACACACTGACACATCCACTCAAAGATCACACACAAACGAATACAAATTACAGAGTGGAGGCTAGGTTGCCAAATTCAATTCTATTAAAAAAGACAAAAGAGTATACATTTTGTAATTTGATGACTTGGGTTGACTTTAGACTGAGCTCAATGATCTCGATATTTCCAGTTTAAAGATGCAGAAGATTGATTCTCTGGAGACACGGGAGGCTGTGTTGATTTCTTTCCTTGCTATCTTTGCTTGTTGCACACGGAGAGAAATTTAACAATAACACACAGGGCCTGAAGTGCAAGTTGTATGAGATGAGTGAGAGGCTGGAGAGACACCATGTAGATTCTCAGCTATGTGTGTAGTTATGCTGAACAGACTATTTTCTTTTGTTTCATGGAATATGGACATCTGCGGCTAGGCCAGCATTTATTGTCCTTGAGAAGCCACCTTCTTGAAATACTCTTAATACTGTTAGGAAGGGGATTCCAGTATTTTGCCTTAGTGACAGTAAAAAAAAAACAATATAGTTCCAAGTCAAGATGGTGTGTGGTTGGTGGGGGAGAAGATCTTGCAGATAACGATGCTTTTCCTATTCTTGTCCTTCTCTGTGGCAGGTTTAGCAGGTGCTGAAAGTGCTGTGGTGAATTGCTGCCATGCATCTTGTAGATGGTACATAGTGTATTGACGGCGGGTGTGAATGTTGAAGATATTAGATGGGGTCTAATTGAACAGACTGCTTTATCCCGGATGTTTTTGAGATTCCCAAATGTTATTGAAGCTACACTTATTTAGGCAAGTGGAGAGTATTCCTTTACACTCCTGACTTGTACGGCGGCCAAACTTTGGGGAATTAGGAAGGCAAGTTATTCACTGCTGAATTCTTAACCTTTGGCCTATTCTTGTAGCCACAGTATTTATATAGCTGGTCCCATTAATTATGCTTAAACACACAGAGTTGGTTTGTCACGTGGCCTATTTCACCAACTGCCAGTAATTTAAACATGATCATATATTACAATTGTAATTTGATTGACTCATTGATTAGTTCATGTCTGGCAAGCTATCTTAAACTATGGTCTCATTGTCCAAGATCATATTAGCTTTAATGATCCAGTTCAACAGTTGAATCCCTCGGGTGATTGGCATAGATTCTTTTGTTAATGAGGCGAAAGATGTAAGGTCTTTCACATCCCCTGGTTTTGCAGACTTACTATCTTCATTCCAATGAAGTTGTATACTAGCACAAATTAGATGACCATCTTGACGTGAACCAAGTCACTTTTAATCAGTTTTTTTTTAAAGTTCTGAAGAAGGGTCACAAGACTCGAAACATTAACTCTGTTTCTTTCGCTGCAGACCTGTGGAGTTTCTACAGCAATTTCTGTTTTTGATCGTTTCAGAGCTCCAGCATCCACAGTTCTTTGCTTTATTTTAAAATGTCCGCTTTTCCAAAATGTGCAATTTCATGCTTCTATGCAGTGTATTTAAAATCATTATTTGACATAAGAACATCTTTGATAGTAAGTAAACTGAAACTTTATGTAAAACAAACTTTATGCAGTACTTTTGGTGTTCCCTGTGCAGTTGTAACAAAGTTTTTCTGTTACTTTGCAGCAAAGGCCAAAACCCTGTTTATCTTAATTATGCACTTTATTGATTCATGTATAAGAGTATCCAGTACCATCTATATCACAGTATTTAGTTGTCTTTCCATTTAAAACACACTTTTTTTATTCTTCCTAACAAAAAATAGACAAGGGCATACCTGGATTTGAACCAGGGACCACTTGATCTAAAATCAAATGCCCTACCACTAAATTACCTTCCCCCCAACCCCCAACTTCCTGAAGCTCTCATAACAGATAGTTTAGACTGCACCTAGAATATTATGCCCAATTCTTTAACACTCCTGCACTTTACGAGGAACATGAAACCTGGAAGTATTAGACAAACATGAATAGAGGGGAGCCTGTGGCTGTGCTGTATTTATATTTCCAGAAGATATTTGACAAGGTGCAACATCAAAACATGTGCACATGGTAAAGGCAGCAACTTATTAGCATGCATAAAGGTTCAATTACCTAACAGGTTGACAATGTTATATGTACTGCAATCCCAACCATGACCAGTTTGTAGTGAGATGGTTTTCTGCCACCATCCACTCTCCTTGATTACAATGGCAGAAGAAAACCATTAGTGACTCTTAACAGGAAAAGGTGCTTGTTGAAACAAGATGGAGTTTATTACATGATAGCAATCAGATATGAGTTGTGTCACTAGGTTAGTCATTATTACCAAAACTATGGAGAGACCTGTGGATATAAGCCTTCATCCTGCAAGATCCCAAGATAGTCTAACTTTTGCCTAGCCAAGTCTCTATAACATCATCAGATTGAATGGAATTTACTGTAATCTCCAACATTAACTCTTTCAGAACCATAACTTATATAACATCTCCCCGAAGCTTTTCTCTCCGTAGTTAACATTTATACATTCATGCAGATGTTACATTTACCGATAACACATCTCCCCACAAGTCCCTGATTTCAAAAATTCAGGCAGCCTGGATGTTTCATAATTCTTCCAGAAAGTGTTGTCTTCAGACTTGAAAGATTGGTCGGTATTTACTTTGAGCACTGTTGAGCTTGTTCTGTTCTTGACTGTGCATTGTCCGTGAAGTCTCTCTTGACTAGAGGACAGCTTATCTTTTGAATGTCCTTGCAGAGGATGCTATTCCAGCTGAAGGTGGTAGCTGGTGCATTAGCTTATCTTCAGGAGCCTTAATCTCCTGAATTACTTTCATCGTAGAACTCTTTACTACTAAATCATTTAGTTGCCGCATAGCATCATCTGAGGGACTTTTATTCCCGTGAATTTCTTGCACAGAAGGTGGCTGCTGTGTTGGAATGGTTATTTTCTCTTTTGCAGTAGCCTAGATTTCTGTGCCAACTAACTTCTTCTTGACACTATCCCGGAACTCGGGTTCAGGTAGTTTCTTTTTGACTATGTCCTGTATCTCAGTATTGGCTTCTGTTAGTTGCAGCCCGTCTGTGTAAGCAAGTCTTTGTTCTCAATTTGCTGATCCATTTGTGCTGAAGTACATAAACCTTTTACTTCATTCCGTCTCTGTGATTATCTTACTAGTGAACCCAGCATGTTCAGTCATGAGCTCTAAGGATGACTGTGACTTAACTCTGTCACTGATCATAATTGTTCATCCTTAGGAAATAGAGAATTGAAATATACTTCTTGAATTTGTGTAATTTCAGTATGGGCCATCACATTTGAATGGGTCATTATACTTTATTCTCCAGCTCATGTTGGAGCCTGAACAATTTGATTTAAAGATTGCACACTACTGGATTATGGTCTTCATTCTTTTTCTCATAATTTGTTCCTTCTTGCAGATGTTGCTGATTTTTGGTCATCTGAACTTTCTTCAGAGATAACTAAAGTGGAAAACATTTCTATCGAGGGTGTGCAATCACTGATTTCTATCTGCTCACAGAATCCTTATATTGATAATCTCAATAGTTTGTTTCCTCATTTTGGATTTTGCCTTGAATCTAAGGAGCCCAAGAAATTCTACTGGTTGCTGACTGGTCTGTTGATGAATAAGGTGTCACTCCTGGACATGTTGTTCTCTAATTAACTTGTCTTTGGACTGACTCAGCCTCTTTTGATCTGTTCACTGTCCATTGTAACTAGTTATATATGCCTTTAGTAACTTTGAGAATGTTGAGGTGGCACAGTGGCTCAGTGCCAAGGACCTGGGTTTGATTCCAGCCTTTTACTGTCTGAGTGGAATTTGCACATTCTCCCCGTGTATGTGTGGGTTTCCTCCCACAGTCCAAAGATGTGCAGGTTAGGTGTGTTAACCATGGGAAATGCAGGGTTACAGGGATAGAGTAAGGAGATGGGTCTGGGTGTGATGCTGTTTGGAGGTTTTGTGTGGGTTTGTTGTGCCGAATGGCTGTTTTTATGCTGTGGGGGTTCTTTACTACAACATGCACATATGCTCACATTCTCTGCAATCTTTGTGTTGCAGTATTGCTTGTAGGAAACCGTTAATCTTGAGAACTGTTTCATTCAGACCATATCTATAGGCTGCAATTTCTGCTCTTTCACCCATTGGTAAACAATCTGTTAAGACAGTGCCACTTGCCCCTTGTTTAAATCTTAAAATTAATGAGATGTCCATGGACTAAGTAAGTTCTGTCAAAGCTGGCTAGATCATCAGTTTTTCTTCAGAATGCATTCAAGATCTTTTCTCATGCTGATGGTTGTACCACATTAACATATTTGGGGAAATAGCCATTTAACTTCCCACTGGTCTGTAGGAAGATAGGAATTAGAATCAGCTCATCAAGTCTGCCCAGCCATTCAATATGACCATGGCTGATAGAACATTTCAATGCCATTTACTCATCCTGTCTCTCTAACCCTACATGCCATTGGTTATCAGAAATCTTTCAATCTCTACCTCAAACACTGAGTTTCCATAGCCTGCTGTGGAAGTCGATTCCAAAGGCTCAAAACCCTCTGAGTAAAATAATTTTGACCCATCTCAGACCAAAGTGGTATTCCTCTTATTTTTAAACTGTGCCCCCTGGTTTTAGATTCTAAAATCGGGGTAACATTTTACATTCATTGACACTGTTTATTCCTTTAATTACTTCGTTGGTTTCAATGAGATCACCTGTCATTCTTTTAAACCCCCAGAAATAGAGGCCCAGTTTGCCCAAACTCTCATCTTAAAACAATTTCCCCATACCAGGAACAGGTCTAGTGAACATTTGTTGCACACTCTCTGTGGCAATAATTTCTTCCCTGAGATAAGAAGATCAAAATTGCACAAGAGTAATTCATGTGCATTCTAACCCAGCTCTTAGACAATTGAGGCAAGACTTCACCAGTCGTGTACTCAAGTCCTCTTGCAATTAAGGCTAACATTCCATTACCCTTCCAAATAGCTTGCTGCACCAGCATATTAGCCTTAGTGATAATTCAACGAAGACTCCAAGATCCCTTTGCATATCCACACTATCCAACCTCTTACCAATTAAGAAATACCGTCCATACTTGTTTCTCGAACTAAAGTGGATAACCTCACATCTTTCTATATTATATTTCATCTGCTATGTTCTTGTCCATTTACTAAGCTTGTCAAAATCCTCCTCAAAACTCTTTACATCTTCCACACAGTACGGATTCCTATTTAGCTCTGTATCATCTGCAAATTTGGAAATATTACATTTCTTACTGAGTCCTACTTCTGCACATTTTCTGTAAGTGACCTATTATTTTACACGTAGAGCATTACTTATTGTTGCCTGGAATTGCTTGTGCCTGTGAGTCCTAGACAACAAGGTGCAGAGCTGGATGAACACAGCAGGACAAGCAGCATCAGAGGAGCAGAAAGGCTGACATTTCAGGCCTAGACCCTTCATCAGAAATGGGGGAGGGGAAGGGGGTTCTGAAATAAATAGGGAGAGAGGGGGAGGTTGATAGAAGATGGATAGAGGAGAGGATAGGTGGAGAGGAAACAACAGGTCGAAGAGGCGGGGATGGAGCCAGTAAAGGTGAATGTAGGTGGGGAGTTAGAGAGGAGATAGGTCAGTCCAGGAAGGACAGACAGGTCAAGGGGGCGGGATAAGGTTAGTAGGTAGGAGATGGGGGTGCGGCTTGAGGTGGGAGGAGGGGATAGGTGGGAGAAAGAACAGGTTAGGGAGGCGGGGACGAGCTGGACTGGTTTTGGGATGCGGTAGGGGGAGGGGAGATTTTGAAGCTTGTGAAATCCACATTGATCCCATTGAGCTGCAGGGTTCTCAAGCGGAATATGAGTTGCTTTCCTGCAACCTTCGGGTGGCATCGTTGTGGCACTGCAGGAGGCCCAGGATGCATATGTCATCTGAGGAATGGGACGGGGAGTTGAAATGGTTCGCGACTGGGAGGTGCAGTTGTTTATTGCGAACCGAGCGTAGGTGTTCTGCAAAGCGGTCCCCGAGCCTCCGCTTGGTTTCCCCGATGTAGAGGAGGCCACAACGGGTACAGCGGATGCAGTATACCACATTGGCAGATGTGCAGGTGAACATCTGCTTGATGTGGAAAGTCTTCTTGGGGCCTGGGATGGGGCTGAGGGAGGAGGTATGGGGGCAGATGTAGCACTTCCTGCGGTTGCAGGGAAAAGTGCCGGGTGTGGTGGGGCTGGAGGGGAGTGTGGAGCGGACAAGGGAGTCACGGAGAGAGTGGTCCCTCCGGAAAGCAGATAAGGGTGGGGAGGGAAAGATATCTTTGGTGGTGGGGTCGGATTGCAGATGGCAGAAGTGTCGGAGGATGATGCGTTGGATCCGAAGGTTGGTGGGGTGGTACGTGAGGACGAGGGGGATTCTTTTTTGGTTCTTATTGCGGGGACGGGGTGTGAGGGATGAGTTGCGGGAAATGTGGGAGACACGGTTGAGGGCCTGTGAGTCCTCCTTGTTCTTCTCGAGATTGAGAGGTAGATATTTGATCAAGACACCCATGGAATTTTAAGCATGATGACTGCCTCTGAATCTGCCTGCAGTTTACCATAAAATTCTTGACTGGCCTCTGTTTGGTAACAAAGCCATCAATTTTGGGATACATGTTTTGTTGGTAGCCATCCACAACACAGCCGCAGGAAAAGTTTGCAAGTTAGTAAACAAGTCAGAGAGTAATTTATTTCTATATGATTGTTGCTCGTGGTCAGGTCCCATCTTTGGAGATGAAAATGTTCTTACCACTTAGGTCTATACTGTATATATTCAATAGGCTTAAGATCTGCTTTCAGCACATAGGGCACATTAGTAGGACACAAAGCCTGTTAAATTGTTCTCCCGTGGCATCAAAATGGCACCTTACATATTAATTACCGGCCCAAAGTATGACTGTTACACTGCAGGATTTATGTCCAAGCATTGGAATCCATGACAGCTTTATCCCAAGAAAACCTAAGCAGGAATACTGAAACCTATGACAACAAGGTGCAGGGCTGGATGAACACAGCAGGCCAAGCAGCATCATAGGAGCAGAGAGGCTGACGTTTCGGGCCTAGACCCTTCATCAGAAAAGGGGGAGGGGAAGGGGGTTTTGAAATAAATAGGGAGAGAGTGGGAGGCGGATAGAAGAGGGATAGAGGAGAGGATAGGTGGAGAGGAAACAAACAGGTCGAAGAGGCGGGAATGGGGCCAGGAAAGGTGAGTGTAGGTAGGGAGTTAGGAAGGGGATAGGTCAGTCCAGGGAGGACGGACAGGTCAAGGGGGCGGGATGAGGTTGGTCGGTAGGAGATGGAGGTGCGGCTTGAGGTGGGAGGAGGGGATAGGTGGGAGGAAGAACAGGTTAGGGAGGCAGGGACGAGCTGGACTGGTTTTGGGATGCGGTGGGGGGAGGGGAGATTTTGAAACTTGTGAAATCCACATTGATACCATTGGGCTGCAGGGTTCCCAAGCGGAATATGAGTTGCTGTTCCTGCAACCTTCGGGTGGCATCGTTGTGGCACTGCAGGAGGCCCAGGATGGACATGTCGTCTGAGGAATGGGAGGGGGAGTTGAAATGGTTCGCGACTGGGAGGTGCAGTTGTTTGTTGCGAACCGAGCGTAGGTGTTCTGCAAAGCGGTCCCCGAGTCTCCGCTTGGTTTCCCCGATGTAGAGGAAGCCACACCGGGTACAGCGGATGCAGTATACCACATTGGCAGATGTGCAGGTGAACATCTGCTTGATGTGGAAAGTCTTCTTGGGGCCTGGGATGGGGGTGAGGGAGGAGGTATGGGGGCAGGTGTAGCACTTCCTGCGGTTGCAGGGAAAAGTGCCGGGTGTGGTGGAGCTGGAGGGGAGTGTGGAGCGGACAAGGGAGTCACGGAGAGAGTTGTCCCTCCGGAAAGCAGATAAAGGTGGGGAGGGAAAGATGTCTTTGGTGGTGGGGTCGGATTGCAGATGGCGGAAGTGTCGGAGGATGATGCGTTGGATCCGGAGGTTGGTGGGGTGGTACGTGAGGACGAGGGGGATTCTTTTTTGGTTTTTATTGCGTGGACGGGGTGTGAGGGATGAGGTGCGGGAGATGTGGGAGACACGGTTGAGGGCGTTCTCGACCACCGAGGAGGGGAAGTTACGGTCCTTGAAAAACGAGGACAACTGAGATGTACGGGAGTGGAATGCCTCATCCTGGGAGCAGATGCGGCGGAGGCGAAGGAATTGGGAATAGGGGATAGCATTTTTGCAGGAAGGTGGGTGGGAGGAGGAGTATTCTAGGTAGCTGTGGGAGTCGGTGGGCTTGAAATGAATATCGGTTTCGAGGTGGTTGCCCGATATGGAGACAGAGAGGTCCAGGAAGGGGAGAGAGGTGTTAGAGATGGTCCAGGTAAACTTAAGGTTGGGGTGGAAGGTGTTAGTGAAGTATTTCAGTAATTTATTTTATTCTTTTCATAACTCAAAATGGTGCCAAAATGTGGTGAAAAAACACTTTTCACTGTATCTTTCTCAATATATGTGACAGAAGATAACTTATACTCAATTCTTTCTTAAATATAGTCAGTGACTTCAAATCCACAACCTTCTATGGCAAAGAATTCTACAGGTTCACCACAGTCCGAGTGAAGTAATTTTTTCTCATCTCATTCAGAAACGCTATACTGGATATGTTGAAACCATGCTTTTCACTATCACAAAGGATTTTACAAGGAACTAAGTAGCTCTGAAGTTTAATTATTGTTCCAATGTGGGAAATTTGGCAACTAATTTGTGCGCAGCAGACTCCCACAAACAGCAGATAAATAATACACCTGATCATCTGTACGTTGAGGTATTAAAGTTGCCTGCGGCACTGGAAGAACTTCCTGCTCCTCTTCAAATAGTGCTTTAGGGGTTATTACATCCAGCTGAGGGGTAGCTAGGGTTTCAGACTAACATCTCATTGAAAAGTTGACCTCACCATCAATAATAGCACACTTCCTTATTATTGCACCAAAACTTGAACAACGCAATCACATGTTGTAAGTACACTTTGAACCCACAAGTTTCTTCCTCAGATGGAAATGTGTTGCTACTGAGCCAGTGTTGTCACTTCTGCACCAGCACTACACGTTCAGTGTCTTGTCTTAGATTTTCTCTCAAACACAGCAGTTACTCCCACAACATGTGGGTATTTTGCATTTATGGGTGGGCTGCCACCACCAGTAAAAATGAGCAAATTACAAAATATCAGCAGCATGATAAACCTAAGTGCAAGATGTGAAGGATAAACACTAGTAGCATTGGGAGCAACCTTGCTGAGTTGTGTGGGCTATTGCCGGCTAGTTAGAAAGCCAGCAATAGTCCACACTGCCTTATTTCACAAAGGCCCATCAAAGTCCAGTGGCCACCAGAGGCCACCAGTGTATCTTTCTCTGGGCTAAACCCTGGGCCCAGAAATGAGAGCTGCCAGCCAATCACATAGCAACAGCACTGATAGGGTCACAGCTGCTTCCAGAAGGACACCCCTGGAAACCGAACATTGCAGAGGATTCAGGCCACAAGTGAGCAATGTGAACGGGGTTATGTTTTGAGGGGGTGTCAGTCACAGGGAGAGTTGGCAGAGAGTG
Source organism: Rhincodon typus (assembly GCF_021869965.1). Taxonomy (NCBI): domain Eukaryota; kingdom Metazoa; phylum Chordata; class Chondrichthyes; order Orectolobiformes; family Rhincodontidae; genus Rhincodon; species Rhincodon typus. The sequence continues at coordinate 16,906 of NW_025966747.1, read as the reverse complement.
TTCCCCCCTACTTCTCAAACATCCAATGCCTCAAGCAGACACTGATTAACTTTGATTATGTACACCTCCACCCCAAACAAGGTGAGAAGCAGCACCACACATCTTGACCCATCAGGTGTATCATATGGTAACAGGCCCACTTGGAGCTGGCTTAATCCCAGCGGTAGTGGAATGAGGCTCTGATGTGGTTCATGATTGGCCACTTACAGGTGTCCTTTGGCAGTGCTGTTGGAAGGTCAGTCATCGGCCTTCCCTCCCCAAATCAAATTTGGTGGAGACAGGAAGGCAATAGGGTTGGGTATATTAGCAACCTCCCCAACTCCAAGCTTGCCACCAGCCAAAGCAGTCAGTCCTGGCCAATGTGACCAGAAGCAAATGGATTGTGCCGAAGACTAGAGTTCCAAGTATGATACTCATATGAGCATGTATTATCATAACTTTTTTATTAGAGTAAATTAGGGGCATGTTAAATTATGGGGAAGAATGTAGGAGGCCATAGGCAAAATCAGGAAGGGTAAATGGAATTGAGGAACAAAAATATGAATTGTACATTTTGACAGAGAAGAAGTCCAACCCAAATATTGAAATCTGTCCAATGCAAATGAGGAGCGAAACAATCCTGGGCCACAGTTGAGCAAATTTGTACAAGTAGGTATGCAGATAAATACTGAAATTAAAGCACACACATTAAATTCTGAATGCAGGGCATTTGATGGTTGGATGAAAGACGGTGATGAGCCTGAATGCACTGTTTCCACTGATCAGTAGCTTGGAATTTGGTAAAAAAAAAGGTCTAAAACTAGAATCAGAACTAGATGTTTGAAGAGACATTTTTATTCGAGAGATTGTTGAAGCATGATATTAGTTATTGCAAACAGATACTGTAGCTAAGACAATCACAGCATTTAGGGTCGAATAAGCCAAACATTTGAGGAGGAAACAGTTGAACTGTATGGATAAGGAGCATGCAGTACTTGGGGGAATACTAACCAAACTGCTGGGCTTCCACAACATTTCACATTTCATAGCAAAAGAGATCAATTTTATAGCTGCCCTCTGCAGGACTCTGCTCTGATCACATGATAACATCAGTGAAGACATGTATTTTTAAATTCATTCATGGGTTGTGAATCAGCATTTGATGTCCATCCCTAGATGCCCTTGAGAGGGTCGTGGTGAGCTATGTTCACAATGGCATTAGGAAGCATTTTGACCCAGACACTCTGAAGGAACAGCGATAAATTTCCAAGTCTGCATGGTGAATGGCTTGGAGTCAACTTGCAAGTGGTGGTGTTCCCTTGATTTTATTTTGTTTACCCTTCGAGAAGGTCATGGTCATAGCATAGAAGGTGCTGTCTAATGTGCCTTGGTGAATTTCTACAGTGCATCTTGTAGATGGTACACTCTGTGACCACCGAGCATCAATGGTAGAAGGAGTAAATGTTTGCAGACGTGGTGTCAATCAAGTGGGCTGCTTTTTCCTGGATGCTGTTAATTTTCTTGAGTGTTGTTGGAGCGGCACTCATCTGGGCAAGTGGGAATTATTCCATCACACTTCTCATTTGAACACTGCAAATGGTGGCCAGGCTTTCAGGAATCAAGAGGTGAGTTACAAGCTCAGGATTCATAGTCTGCTGTAGCTACAGTCTTCATCTGACTAGTCCAGTTCATTTTCTGGTCAATGTTACCCCCATGACAGTTGGTAGTGGAAGGTTCAGTGACGATAGTATTGTTCAACGTGAAGCGGTGATAGTTAAAATCACTCAAATATAAATGTACGACCCTCTTTCGTATACTTGCCTGAGCTGCTCGATCCAATTCACTGAGCTCCAACAACAAGACACTTTGGGTCTTTTTCGTACAAGAGTGGGTCTCCACAGAATCTTCACCAACTGAGTCTTCACTGAGGGACAGGCCACCATGTGATGCTTCTTATCCCCTTTTATCTGTGCCGTTCTGGAATGTTCTCTGACTTCAGCCAACGGGGTCACATGGCAGCGATCACAGCACCCAATGAGGTTAGGCTAGGTCATCCTAGGTGCACCCATCCTCCTGAGGCATGATTACTCAATGGTGCCAAGGGGTCTGGCTGAAACTGGGGAACACATAAACATAATGCCTCTCCCTATTGTTCTGGCTGAATACATCTTGATGAGTTTTGGGTCGTAAAGATTTCCCTATTGTTAAGGTTGAGCACTCCTGTTCAATATGTGGGCTGATCCTTGTTTGCTTTTGACCTGTAGTAACCTTAGCCTCCCTGCATTCCATCAGGCCTTGTTTGTGGAAATTGTTTAGCCAATTTTATATTGGGCCTAGTTACTTAGGCTGTTGGCCATTTGGCCACAGTACAAACACATATAGCATATTTATTCGCTAATTAATTATACAAAGAATAGATGGTATACCAGCCAAACAAAAACATTACCTGCCCTTTTGTTTTACAGTAATGTACTTTCTATCATTTCCCCAGCACATGGAACACTGTCTCACAATGATAGGCAAAGCTGAAGAATTCTTCAGAGATAGTAAGAACTGCCAATGCTGGAGTCAGAGCTAACACAGTGTGGAGCGGGAGGGACACAGCAGGCCAGGCAGCATCAGAGGAGTAGGAAAGGTGACATTTCAGCTCTCTGATGCTACCTGGCCTGCTGTGTCCTTCCAGCTCCACACTGTGTTATTGCTGAAGAATTCTTAATATTTTCTCCTAATCTATGCATTAATTCAAAGGTACGTATTTTGATTAATCTAAAAATGTTGACAAATGCAATAAAATTAAGGTATGAAAAGAAATAACATACCTTTACAAGTTACAAACTACACATTTGTCATTTCTTTGCTAAGTCTGCGTATTCCAAATTCAGATAAGGTAGCTGTCTCCTCCAATAGCTTAAGCAGAAAGAAAGGATGATTTGGGAGCTTCTGGTTCAATTGGAACGACAACTTGTATTCCAGATATTGTTTCCAAGTCATCTATCCAGCAAAATAACTCTAAATGTATTGAATAAAATAGAGAGATTTACATTTTTGTAAATGCAAAAGTTAAATACTTTTAACAGCCCTTCAAATAACAATTGTTCTTTAAAGAACCTGTTTGAGCAGGTCACATCCCAGGACTTCACTGGGCCCACTTATTACAGACAAACTGAACACTGTCATTGTGTAAGATCTTCAAGACTCTAGGGCAACCATAGAATCATAGCTTTCCATAGAATCCCTGCTGTGTGGAAACAGGCCATTCTGCCCAATGGGTCCACACCGACCCTCTGAAGAGCATCCCACCCTATTTCCCACAACTAACTCACTTAACACCCTTGAACACTGCAGACAATTTAGCACAGCCAATCCACCTAACTTGCACATCTTTGGACTGTGGGAGGAAACCAGAGCACCCAGCTGAAACCCACACAGACACAGGGAGAACGTGCAAACTCCACACAGACAGCCACTTGAGGGTGGAATCAAACCCAGGTCCCTGGTGCTGTGAGGCAGCAGTGCTAACCACTGAACCACCGTGCCACCCTGTGTCACAGTGTCACAGGTCTGTATCCCACTCAGTGTGGGTGGAATTAGACAAGAGTTGAAAGATGTAGAGATCACATGGACATGAACATAGATAGAAAATATCTGATGTAAGATCAGAGCCTGTGTATCTACGATTAACATGCGTAGCACTGGTTAACGTTAACGTATGATAAATAGTGTTACTTGTCTAAGCCTGAAGAATGTTTATGATTTTGCCTTCTTCTTCATCGGTTTGGTTTGTGCCCAAACACATATTGTGGTATCAGACATATGATAAACAAATTGTCAGTAGCGCTTTGCCCAAAGCACCTAAAGAATTTTCTGAATGAAACTGAATTCTGACAATCAAAGATTAAAAATGAAAGGTATGCCCTGGATCTTCTAATACCACGAGGTTCAGTTCTAATTGCGGAACCTGTGACATTTGGCATTCTCCATTTCTTAATTTTTAGTTCTTTTATTCTTTTATGGGATGTGGGCATCATTGGCAGGGCCAGCATTTATTGCCCATTCCAATTCTATTCAAGTTTCCATGAAGTTTAGAATCGGACCAATGTAATAATGTTACCACATGTGACTTTTGCTTTGGCCACTATTTGAAAAAACGTTTTGCATTCAGGATACACAGGGAAACTATCTGAAACAGTCAGCATAGCTCATCATCACTTCAATCCTACAACCTTCCAGGGTAGAGTTGTGGTTGAACAGCTAGTGATGTATTGACCAATAGACAACTTCATAACATAAGAATATAAGAACTAGGAGCAGGAGTAGGCCATCTGGCCCCTCGAGCCTGCCCCGCAATTTAATAAGATCATGGCTGATCTTTGAGACTCAGCTCCACTTACCCGCCCACTCACCATAACCCTTAATTCCTTTACTGTTCAAAAATTTATCTAGCCTTGCCTTAAACACATTCAGCGAGGCAGCTTCAACCACTTCACTGGGCAGGGAATTCCACAGATTCACAACCCTTTGGGTGAAGAAGTTCCTCCTGACCTCAGTCCTACGTCTGCTCCCCTTTATTTTGAGGCAATGCCCTCTAGTCCTAGTTTCACCTGCTAGCGGAAACAACCTCCCTGCCTCCACTTTATCTATTCCCTTCATAATCTTATATGTTTCTATAAGATCTCCCCTCATTCTTCTGAATTCCGGTAAGTATAATCCCAGTCTACTCAGTGTCTCCTCATAATCCAACCCTCTCAACTCTGGAATCAACCAAGTGAATCTCCTCTGCACCCCCTCCAGTGCTAGTATATCTCTTCTCAAGTAAGGAGACCAAAACTGCACACAGTACTCCAGGTGTGGCCTCACCAGGACCCTATACAGCTGCAGCATAGCCTCCCTGTTTTTAAACTCCATCCCTCGAGCAATGACAGACAAAATTCCATTTGCCTTTTTAATTACCTGCTGCACCTGCAATCCCACCTTCAGCGATTCATGCACAAGGACACCCAAGTCCCTTTGCACAGCAGCGTGCTGCAATTTTTTACCATTTAAAACTTAGTCCATTTTGCTGTTATTCCTACCAAAATGGATGACCTCACACTTATCGTGGAATCAGAATCCTGGCCAAACTGACAGAATGCTATGAGGTCTCAGCAACACCTTGAATTTGACAGGTACTATTATTGGAAATAAAAAAGATAACAATGATATTGAATCATAGCATGGTTACTATACTTGAGTATGCCAGCTCACTACACTGCAGGAGCTGCTGTATTTTTTTTATTTTAAAACTATACTTTATTCCTAAAATATCTTTATATATATATATTCGGTCACTAAAGCAGTTTGGTTATATACAGTAGCCTGTGAAGAAACAAACATTGGAGTTTGACTCTATCCAGTAGTGCATTTTTTACTTGTACAATATTATATTTACACATATTTGATGCATCAGAAGGGTCATATGACTGAGTGGACCCCCATTTAATTTCAGCAGAAAGACCTTAGGCGGTCGTCTAATTCCCCCCCAACCCCTTGTCTACATGGGTTTCTGCCAGGTGCTCCAGTTTCCCCACACAGAGTAAAGATGTGCAAGTTAGGTGGATTGGCCATGCTAAATTACCCATAGTGTTCAGAGGTGTCGGTGGGTTAGCCATGGAAATAGGGTAGGATGCTCTTCGGAGGGTCGGTGTGGACCTATTGGGCGGAATGGCCTGTTTCCACATTGCAGGGATTCTATGGAAAACTATCATTGTAAGCTTACCCCAAACTTAATAAAGGTGCTGCCACCACCCCCTTCAAGTGTAAGAAACTCCAGGGCCTGCTTGATCCAGAGTGATAGAAGGGTAACAACCTTTTGGTCTAACTAGATGGGTCTTTGTAGTTATTAAGATATACATTACTGTTTGTTAGCTACTAATTACAGGTATTGGTGATTCAATGGACATTGTTGCAAAGACTTGAAGAAGAAGCAGATGTTAAGACTTACTCCTTTGAGATCCCAAGCAGTTCGGCCCACTAGCCCATATGACATCATCATTATGAGTGGTGCTTATGGCCGTTCTCAATATTAACCCTTTCAGATCCAGATACAACAGTTACAGGACAGAAGGAGCACATTTGGCTTGTCATGTCTAAGCTGGAAAGCAGACCATGTTATTTCTTGCCTCCTTAAGGGGATGCAATGAACTGTTAATCCAGAGACCCAGGTAATGTTCTGGGAACCCGGGTTGGAATCCCGTCACGGCAGGTGGTGGAATTTGAATTCAATAACTATCTGGAATTAACAGTCTAATGGTGACCATGAACCCATTGTCAATTGTCGGAAAAACCCATGTGGTTCACTAATGTCCTTTAGGGAAGGAAACTGCCACCCTTACCTGCTCTGACCTACATGTGACTCCAGACCCACAACAATGTGGTTGACTCTTAACTGCCCTCTGGGCAATTAGGGATGGACAATAGCCAGCTACGCCTTCATCCCGTGAATGAATAAAGAATAAAAAAAATTGGATGTTAATGAATGCAGATGGTGGGTAGAAACTTGACAGATTTGTCCCTGAATAGCCTTGAACCACCAATCTAACAGTCAACAACTGAAAGTAGTAACAGATTATGCCAGCAAGAGTAAGGTTGTAATCATAGCCTGTATCAGTTATTAAAGTGCAAATTCCATGAGTGACTTCCACAGAAATATCTTTGACAGCTCCATCAACTTTCCCTGGCATTCTGCTAAGCTTCTTTTGAATAAATATCACTGTAAATGCTTCGTCATGACTTCAAACACCCACAGTTTGTAGCTGGTGGAGAAAATGGCAGTAGTCAGTTCAACAGTGGCGTAAATGACATCTAAGTCTTAGCTGCACCACTTTGTCTCTATTTGCCTGTGTTCAAGGATCCTGGGTATTTCCGATGACAGCTTCTTCTGCCATGATAATAGACTGCCACTAAATTAGAATTGACATCAATGCCACTATCTCCAACCAGAGGTGGGTTATGTCACAAACACTGGGCAACGGTGGCATGGGAATCATTTATTACTGCTCAAATGATCACATTGCCTTATATGTGATTCATGATATGATGCACAGTTTAAAAAAATGACATACCAAAGATCAAGGGTTATGGAGGAAGGCAGGAGAATGGGGTTGAGAAACAAAGGAGCCATATTTCAAATGGCAGAGCAGACTTGATGGGCCGAATGGTTTAATTCTGCTCCTCTATCTTATGGTCTTGTGGTCAACTCAATTGTGACACAAGTGCTGCATCTCTTTTGAAGGGAATCGCAAAATGTTTTGTCCATACGATAACTACCAGATTTATAATGATTACTAACATAGTTTGAGGAAGTGTCAGTAGGAATGTTTATATCTTTGAGAATCAGCATATTTCCGCCTATTGTAATGCGTAGGGAGTTTCCACAATTATCGTGGTGCTTTTTAGTCTTCTTGTTTCTTGTCGTTGGGGGCTGTTGAAACAGAGTTCATTCTCCTATCACATAATTTAAACTGCTCAATATAAAATGATCATATTCAGGAAAAATTTTCTTTGCTATACAGTTATATAACATTTAAGTATTTTGACTGAGCACAGCCTACATTCAACACATATGGTAAAATAAGGCTCTGATTTCCTAATGTGGACAGTACATATATCTTCACTATTTTTGTCAGTGAAAATAATTTTTATGTATGTGGACCAACTGACTGCAGCATGTGATCAAAAAAAATATGGATCTTTGCAGCTAAATCTGATGTTCTGTCTGCTGGAGCACAGAACTGCAATTTCCTCTGTCAGGTCTGGTGGGATTAAATACACAATTCAAAATTAAATCTGCTTGTGATACACCTTCCTGTCCTCAGATACGATTTCCAAATGTAAGTGCATAGTTGGAATCTGTGCATTTTCACTCAAGTGAGTAGGAATGACTGTTCTTATTTTTAAAATACTCTTTTTTTTTCAGTTTGTCCCTGACAGCTCTATTCGCTTGAATTTAATAACTGTTTCACAAAACGTAAAAAAAAAAATAAGCTGCAAAGGAGTTGGCTTAAGTTTAACTTCTGTCTAATGTCAGTTTTGGATGGGTTCATGTTAATAAAAATTATTTTCAGGCTCAACCCCTGTGTTGCATGTCCAGAGCGCAGCAAAAGCATGAAGCCTGAGATCCTTAAAAAGTGATTCTCTGGCCCGACATGCACACTCACTACAAGCTCCTCTAACTGCTCATACTCACTACAAGCTCCTCTCACTACTCATACTCACTACAAGCTGCACTTACTGCTCGTTCTCTCCATGAGCTGCATAAATTGTTCATAATCCCACACGTTAAAGAAAGTTAGCACTGATCTGATAGAGGTAAATTGTGTTTACCCAACTTTACCAGGAGGAAACAGAGGGTTGTAGGTTCATGTAATTTCTGAAATGGCACAAAAACCAGTCAATACACTCTAATTAGGAATGGACAACAATTTCTGGTCTTGGAATTGATGTCCACATCTATGGGAGAAAAAATTAAAATATGCGAAAGCAATGGAGTTGTGAGGAATGTAAAAAATAGGAGCAGGAGTAGACAGCTAGGCCCTTTGAAATTTATCCTGTAAGATCATTGCTGCTCTGATCATGGCATGAACTCCATTGTACTACCAGCTGCCCACCACGCAAAACCCTTCCCCATCCCCACTTCTAACCATTGACTGCCTTGTGGGTCAGTCTCCATTACTGTCTCATATAGAGTATTCCAAACAAGAAATTTCTCCCTTTCTCCATCTTTAATGGGACATTGATTATTCTGAATGTATGCCGCTAATTTCAGTAATCCCAGGATAAGAAACATCTTCGCCAAATCCACCCTAATACACCCTTCGTAGAATCTTATATGTTTCAATAAAATTATTCCCCATTCTTCTAAACACCAGATAGCCCCATTCTGGTCAACCTTTCTTCAAAATAACACCTTCTCCCCAGGATGAGTGGAGACCATGGCCTAGTGGTATTATCAATCCAGAGCCCCAGGTAATATCCTGGGGACCTAGATTTAAATCCTAAAGCAGATGGTGGAACTTGAATGCAATAAAAAAAAATTGGGTTTAAGAGGCTAATGATGACTGCTGGCTAAAACCCATCTGGTTTGCTTATGTCCTTTAGGGAAGAAGTCTGCCATGCGTACCCAGTCAAGCCTCCATGAATCCAGGTCTACAGCAATGTGCTTGATTCTCAACTGCCCTCTGGGCAACTAGAGACGGGCAATAAATACCAGCCTGATTAGTGATGTCCTTGTCCTGTGCTTGAGTATTAATAAAAAAGGAACTAACATAGGAAGCCTTCTCAGAACTGTTTCCAACATTAGACACAACACTTCAAAAGAATGTTACAGCGAGGTGAAGCCTACCTTTATTCCTCTCCTTTTGACTGCGATAGGGTTTTTTGTTTGGAAAGGGTATTTGCTAGTTGAGTGAGAATTTATCCATTTAAGCATTGTGATCATAGAGGAACCAGTCGGGTGAGTTTTCTCAAGTTTAATGCAAGGAAGTGGCTAGTTTTATTATACCTAAACCAACTTAATAAAATACACACTGACACATCCACTCAAAGATCACACACAAACGAATACAAATTACAGAGTGGAGGCTAGGTTGCCAAATTCAATTCTATTAAAAAAGACAAAAGAGTATACATTTTGTAATTTGATGACTTGGGTTGACTTTAGACTGAGCTCAATGATCTCGATATTTCCAGTTTAAAGATGCAGAAGATTGATTCTCTGGAGACACGGGAGGCTGTGTTGATTTCTTTCCTTGCTATCTTTGCTTGTTGCACACGGAGAGAAATTTAACAATAACACACAGGGCCTGAAGTGCAAGTTGTATGAGATGAGTGAGAGGCTGGAGAGACACCATGTAGATTCTCAGCTATGTGTGTAGTTATGCTGAACAGACTATTTTCTTTTGTTTCATGGAATATGGACATCTGCGGCTAGGCCAGCATTTATTGTCCTTGAGAAGCCACCTTCTTGAAATACTCTTAATACTGTTAGGAAGGGGATTCCAGTATTTTGCCTTAGTGACAGTAAAAAAAAAACAATATAGTTCCAAGTCAAGATGGTGTGTGGTTGGTGGGGGAGAAGATCTTGCAGATAACGATGCTTTTCCTATTCTTGTCCTTCTCTGTGGCAGGTTTAGCAGGTGCTGAAAGTGCTGTGGTGAATTGCTGCCATGCATCTTGTAGATGGTACATAGTGTATTGACGGCGGGTGTGAATGTTGAAGATATTAGATGGGGTCTAATTGAACAGACTGCTTTATCCCGGATGTTTTTGAGATTCCCAAATGTTATTGAAGCTACACTTATTTAGGCAAGTGGAGAGTATTCCTTTACACTCCTGACTTGTACGGCGGCCAAACTTTGGGGAATTAGGAAGGCAAGTTATTCACTGCTGAATTCTTAACCTTTGGCCTATTCTTGTAGCCACAGTATTTATATAGCTGGTCCCATTAATTATGCTTAAACACACAGAGTTGGTTTGTCACGTGGCCTATTTCACCAACTGCCAGTAATTTAAACATGATCATATATTACAATTGTAATTTGATTGACTCATTGATTAGTTCATGTCTGGCAAGCTATCTTAAACTATGGTCTCATTGTCCAAGATCATATTAGCTTTAATGATCCAGTTCAACAGTTGAATCCCTCGGGTGATTGGCATAGATTCTTTTGTTAATGAGGCGAAAGATGTAAGGTCTTTCACATCCCCTGGTTTTGCAGACTTACTATCTTCATTCCAATGAAGTTGTATACTAGCACAAATTAGATGACCATCTTGACGTGAACCAAGTCACTTTTAATCAGTTTTTTTTTAAAGTTCTGAAGAAGGGTCACAAGACTCGAAACATTAACTCTGTTTCTTTCGCTGCAGACCTGTGGAGTTTCTACAGCAATTTCTGTTTTTGATCGTTTCAGAGCTCCAGCATCCACAGTTCTTTGCTTTATTTTAAAATGTCCGCTTTTCCAAAATGTGCAATTTCATGCTTCTATGCAGTGTATTTAAAATCATTATTTGACATAAGAACATCTTTGATAGTAAGTAAACTGAAACTTTATGTAAAACAAACTTTATGCAGTACTTTTGGTGTTCCCTGTGCAGTTGTAACAAAGTTTTTCTGTTACTTTGCAGCAAAGGCCAAAACCCTGTTTATCTTAATTATGCACTTTATTGATTCATGTATAAGAGTATCCAGTACCATCTATATCACAGTATTTAGTTGTCTTTCCATTTAAAACACACTTTTTTTATTCTTCCTAACAAAAAATAGACAAGGGCATACCTGGATTTGAACCAGGGACCACTTGATCTAAAATCAAATGCCCTACCACTAAATTACCTTCCCCCCAACCCCCAACTTCCTGAAGCTCTCATAACAGATAGTTTAGACTGCACCTAGAATATTATGCCCAATTCTTTAACACTCCTGCACTTTACGAGGAACATGAAACCTGGAAGTATTAGACAAACATGAATAGAGGGGAGCCTGTGGCTGTGCTGTATTTATATTTCCAGAAGATATTTGACAAGGTGCAACATCAAAACATGTGCACATGGTAAAGGCAGCAACTTATTAGCATGCATAAAGGTTCAATTACCTAACAGGTTGACAATGTTATATGTACTGCAATCCCAACCATGACCAGTTTGTAGTGAGATGGTTTTCTGCCACCATCCACTCTCCTTGATTACAATGGCAGAAGAAAACCATTAGTGACTCTTAACAGGAAAAGGTGCTTGTTGAAACAAGATGGAGTTTATTACATGATAGCAATCAGATATGAGTTGTGTCACTAGGTTAGTCATTATTACCAAAACTATGGAGAGACCTGTGGATATAAGCCTTCATCCTGCAAGATCCCAAGATAGTCTAACTTTTGCCTAGCCAAGTCTCTATAACATCATCAGATTGAATGGAATTTACTGTAATCTCCAACATTAACTCTTTCAGAACCATAACTTATATAACATCTCCCCGAAGCTTTTCTCTCCGTAGTTAACATTTATACATTCATGCAGATGTTACATTTACCGATAACACATCTCCCCACAAGTCCCTGATTTCAAAAATTCAGGCAGCCTGGATGTTTCATAATTCTTCCAGAAAGTGTTGTCTTCAGACTTGAAAGATTGGTCGGTATTTACTTTGAGCACTGTTGAGCTTGTTCTGTTCTTGACTGTGCATTGTCCGTGAAGTCTCTCTTGACTAGAGGACAGCTTATCTTTTGAATGTCCTTGCAGAGGATGCTATTCCAGCTGAAGGTGGTAGCTGGTGCATTAGCTTATCTTCAGGAGCCTTAATCTCCTGAATTACTTTCATCGTAGAACTCTTTACTACTAAATCATTTAGTTGCCGCATAGCATCATCTGAGGGACTTTTATTCCCGTGAATTTCTTGCACAGAAGGTGGCTGCTGTGTTGGAATGGTTATTTTCTCTTTTGCAGTAGCCTAGATTTCTGTGCCAACTAACTTCTTCTTGACACTATCCCGGAACTCGGGTTCAGGTAGTTTCTTTTTGACTATGTCCTGTATCTCAGTATTGGCTTCTGTTAGTTGCAGCCCGTCTGTGTAAGCAAGTCTTTGTTCTCAATTTGCTGATCCATTTGTGCTGAAGTACATAAACCTTTTACTTCATTCCGTCTCTGTGATTATCTTACTAGTGAACCCAGCATGTTCAGTCATGAGCTCTAAGGATGACTGTGACTTAACTCTGTCACTGATCATAATTGTTCATCCTTAGGAAATAGAGAATTGAAATATACTTCTTGAATTTGTGTAATTTCAGTATGGGCCATCACATTTGAATGGGTCATTATACTTTATTCTCCAGCTCATGTTGGAGCCTGAACAATTTGATTTAAAGATTGCACACTACTGGATTATGGTCTTCATTCTTTTTCTCATAATTTGTTCCTTCTTGCAGATGTTGCTGATTTTTGGTCATCTGAACTTTCTTCAGAGATAACTAAAGTGGAAAACATTTCTATCGAGGGTGTGCAATCACTGATTTCTATCTGCTCACAGAATCCTTATATTGATAATCTCAATAGTTTGTTTCCTCATTTTGGATTTTGCCTTGAATCTAAGGAGCCCAAGAAATTCTACTGGTTGCTGACTGGTCTGTTGATGAATAAGGTGTCACTCCTGGACATGTTGTTCTCTAATTAACTTGTCTTTGGACTGACTCAGCCTCTTTTGATCTGTTCACTGTCCATTGTAACTAGTTATATATGCCTTTAGTAACTTTGAGAATGTTGAGGTGGCACAGTGGCTCAGTGCCAAGGACCTGGGTTTGATTCCAGCCTTTTACTGTCTGAGTGGAATTTGCACATTCTCCCCGTGTATGTGTGGGTTTCCTCCCACAGTCCAAAGATGTGCAGGTTAGGTGTGTTAACCATGGGAAATGCAGGGTTACAGGGATAGAGTAAGGAGATGGGTCTGGGTGTGATGCTGTTTGGAGGTTTTGTGTGGGTTTGTTGTGCCGAATGGCTGTTTTTATGCTGTGGGGGTTCTTTACTACAACATGCACATATGCTCACATTCTCTGCAATCTTTGTGTTGCAGTATTGCTTGTAGGAAACCGTTAATCTTGAGAACTGTTTCATTCAGACCATATCTATAGGCTGCAATTTCTGCTCTTTCACCCATTGGTAAACAATCTGTTAAGACAGTGCCACTTGCCCCTTGTTTAAATCTTAAAATTAATGAGATGTCCATGGACTAAGTAAGTTCTGTCAAAGCTGGCTAGATCATCAGTTTTTCTTCAGAATGCATTCAAGATCTTTTCTCATGCTGATGGTTGTACCACATTAACATATTTGGGGAAATAGCCATTTAACTTCCCACTGGTCTGTAGGAAGATAGGAATTAGAATCAGCTCATCAAGTCTGCCCAGCCATTCAATATGACCATGGCTGATAGAACATTTCAATGCCATTTACTCATCCTGTCTCTCTAACCCTACATGCCATTGGTTATCAGAAATCTTTCAATCTCTACCTCAAACACTGAGTTTCCATAGCCTGCTGTGGAAGTCGATTCCAAAGGCTCAAAACCCTCTGAGTAAAATAATTTTGACCCATCTCAGACCAAAGTGGTATTCCTCTTATTTTTAAACTGTGCCCCCTGGTTTTAGATTCTAAAATCGGGGTAACATTTTACATTCATTGACACTGTTTATTCCTTTAATTACTTCGTTGGTTTCAATGAGATCACCTGTCATTCTTTTAAACCCCCAGAAATAGAGGCCCAGTTTGCCCAAACTCTCATCTTAAAACAATTTCCCCATACCAGGAACAGGTCTAGTGAACATTTGTTGCACACTCTCTGTGGCAATAATTTCTTCCCTGAGATAAGAAGATCAAAATTGCACAAGAGTAATTCATGTGCATTCTAACCCAGCTCTTAGACAATTGAGGCAAGACTTCACCAGTCGTGTACTCAAGTCCTCTTGCAATTAAGGCTAACATTCCATTACCCTTCCAAATAGCTTGCTGCACCAGCATATTAGCCTTAGTGATAATTCAACGAAGACTCCAAGATCCCTTTGCATATCCACACTATCCAACCTCTTACCAATTAAGAAATACCGTCCATACTTGTTTCTCGAACTAAAGTGGATAACCTCACATCTTTCTATATTATATTTCATCTGCTATGTTCTTGTCCATTTACTAAGCTTGTCAAAATCCTCCTCAAAACTCTTTACATCTTCCACACAGTACGGATTCCTATTTAGCTCTGTATCATCTGCAAATTTGGAAATATTACATTTCTTACTGAGTCCTACTTCTGCACATTTTCTGTAAGTGACCTATTATTTTACACGTAGAGCATTACTTATTGTTGCCTGGAATTGCTTGTGCCTGTGAGTCCTAGACAACAAGGTGCAGAGCTGGATGAACACAGCAGGACAAGCAGCATCAGAGGAGCAGAAAGGCTGACATTTCAGGCCTAGACCCTTCATCAGAAATGGGGGAGGGGAAGGGGGTTCTGAAATAAATAGGGAGAGAGGGGGAGGTTGATAGAAGATGGATAGAGGAGAGGATAGGTGGAGAGGAAACAACAGGTCGAAGAGGCGGGGATGGAGCCAGTAAAGGTGAATGTAGGTGGGGAGTTAGAGAGGAGATAGGTCAGTCCAGGAAGGACAGACAGGTCAAGGGGGCGGGATAAGGTTAGTAGGTAGGAGATGGGGGTGCGGCTTGAGGTGGGAGGAGGGGATAGGTGGGAGAAAGAACAGGTTAGGGAGGCGGGGACGAGCTGGACTGGTTTTGGGATGCGGTAGGGGGAGGGGAGATTTTGAAGCTTGTGAAATCCACATTGATCCCATTGAGCTGCAGGGTTCTCAAGCGGAATATGAGTTGCTTTCCTGCAACCTTCGGGTGGCATCGTTGTGGCACTGCAGGAGGCCCAGGATGCATATGTCATCTGAGGAATGGGACGGGGAGTTGAAATGGTTCGCGACTGGGAGGTGCAGTTGTTTATTGCGAACCGAGCGTAGGTGTTCTGCAAAGCGGTCCCCGAGCCTCCGCTTGGTTTCCCCGATGTAGAGGAGGCCACAACGGGTACAGCGGATGCAGTATACCACATTGGCAGATGTGCAGGTGAACATCTGCTTGATGTGGAAAGTCTTCTTGGGGCCTGGGATGGGGCTGAGGGAGGAGGTATGGGGGCAGATGTAGCACTTCCTGCGGTTGCAGGGAAAAGTGCCGGGTGTGGTGGGGCTGGAGGGGAGTGTGGAGCGGACAAGGGAGTCACGGAGAGAGTGGTCCCTCCGGAAAGCAGATAAGGGTGGGGAGGGAAAGATATCTTTGGTGGTGGGGTCGGATTGCAGATGGCAGAAGTGTCGGAGGATGATGCGTTGGATCCGAAGGTTGGTGGGGTGGTACGTGAGGACGAGGGGGATTCTTTTTTGGTTCTTATTGCGGGGACGGGGTGTGAGGGATGAGTTGCGGGAAATGTGGGAGACACGGTTGAGGGCCTGTGAGTCCTCCTTGTTCTTCTCGAGATTGAGAGGTAGATATTTGATCAAGACACCCATGGAATTTTAAGCATGATGACTGCCTCTGAATCTGCCTGCAGTTTACCATAAAATTCTTGACTGGCCTCTGTTTGGTAACAAAGCCATCAATTTTGGGATACATGTTTTGTTGGTAGCCATCCACAACACAGCCGCAGGAAAAGTTTGCAAGTTAGTAAACAAGTCAGAGAGTAATTTATTTCTATATGATTGTTGCTCGTGGTCAGGTCCCATCTTTGGAGATGAAAATGTTCTTACCACTTAGGTCTATACTGTATATATTCAATAGGCTTAAGATCTGCTTTCAGCACATAGGGCACATTAGTAGGACACAAAGCCTGTTAAATTGTTCTCCCGTGGCATCAAAATGGCACCTTACATATTAATTACCGGCCCAAAGTATGACTGTTACACTGCAGGATTTATGTCCAAGCATTGGAATCCATGACAGCTTTATCCCAAGAAAACCTAAGCAGGAATACTGAAACCTATGACAACAAGGTGCAGGGCTGGATGAACACAGCAGGCCAAGCAGCATCATAGGAGCAGAGAGGCTGACGTTTCGGGCCTAGACCCTTCATCAGAAAAGGGGGAGGGGAAGGGGGTTTTGAAATAAATAGGGAGAGAGTGGGAGGCGGATAGAAGAGGGATAGAGGAGAGGATAGGTGGAGAGGAAACAAACAGGTCGAAGAGGCGGGAATGGGGCCAGGAAAGGTGAGTGTAGGTAGGGAGTTAGGAAGGGGATAGGTCAGTCCAGGGAGGACGGACAGGTCAAGGGGGCGGGATGAGGTTGGTCGGTAGGAGATGGAGGTGCGGCTTGAGGTGGGAGGAGGGGATAGGTGGGAGGAAGAACAGGTTAGGGAGGCAGGGACGAG
>NW_025966746.1:0-32544 GCF_021869965.1 Rhincodon typus | reverse complement strand
ACTGACAGGATTTTAACTCTTAACTCTGGATTACTGTCAGTAACAGACCCATCAGCTTTGTTTCCCATTGCGTGGAACTGCTTCTGCGGTGAGGACTGGACTTCCAATATTAGACCTTTTGGGTATCGGAGATTCAAACAATCACTATGAGAAGGTCATGTTTTGTGCAAACCGTGGCTTTGTGGTAGTATTCTCAACACTTGGACTGACGGTTCAGGTCCCACTCCAGAGTCTTGATTACAAAATCAACGACACTTCCAGTGTGATCCAGAGAGAACTGTATTCACAGATGATGTCCCCCAAATATGATGTTAAATTGAGGCTTCACCTGCCTGCTCAGGTGGATGTACTCCATCACAGGGCACTATGTTGAAGAAGAATTTTCCTTTTTATTCATTTGCAGGATGCTAGGCTAGCATTTATTGAAAATAAATGGAATGGGGAATTCTCCCATTGTCCTGCACTGCAACAGAGACCAGAGCTTAAAAGTTATTGATTGGAATCCTGAGGTGGTGGAAGATTTTAGATTATCCTTTGACTTCCAAAACACACATCGCTGTATTGAATCATGACAGTGATGGCATACCAGGCATATGGACATTTTCTAGGGAATACATGATCAGAAATATTCACTTATTTTTCATAAATTGAATGGAGAAATTGTTGGTTTACAAGACTACTTTGCACCAGACTGTTTCCTACATTCGGCAGGATTCTTAATGAAACTTGGGATTGATCCATTACTGGGTTAGCAGCTTTAAACCAAAGCATTTTTTAGACTTTCATTTACATGGATTTAATCAAGAACAGAGACTTTTTTTTTGTTGTGACCGCCTTAGGAATGAATAGCACGCATGGAAAATTGTGACTGTACATTTTTCAAGTTTGTTGGATGCAACGGCATTCCCTGCAATGGCACTAGGTCAGATTCCTGATATTCTTCACCCACCACCATCATGAGAGAACCAGCAGCACTTGGACAGCTGCAGTTCAGGGGGAAAGCCCCCAGGGTCTTTCTGGGAGCAATACAATGTTGCAACTGCAATATCACTCACATCACACAAATACGACTTTTTAAAACAGACTCAGCTCAAAGGAGATTAATGGACATCCAGGAAAGAAAATGTCATACGACAAAAAAACTGCAGGCATTGGAGATTTAAACAAAAATTAGAAATTGTTGGAGAAACTCAGCAGGTCCGGCAGCATCTGTGGGAAGAAAGCAGAGTTAATGTTGAGTCCAGTGACTCTTCATCAGAACTCTTCTGAGGTTCTCAAAACAATGAGAAAATTGGCCATGTGATCAGAGGTGAAAAGTTACAGCAATCTCTTCAAGAGTCAGCAGCAGAAAGAGAGGTTGACCTGGGCATAAATTAGATGATAGAGGTCACAGAGCAGCTGCAGACAAGTGTTAGAGTAATACCTAGAAGGAGCACATTGCCTTCTGAGAAAAGGACCTGTGTCATCTGCAGTTTAGGAGAGTCAGAGGTGACATAACTGAAACACACAAGATCCTGAGGGAATTTAAGTCAGTGGATGTGGAAAGGATGTTTCCTCCAGAATCTAGAATTAGGAATGATAATTTGAAAATAAGGAGTATCCTATTCAAGAGAGAGATGAGGAAAGTTTTTTTTCCTCTCAGGGTTGAGTCTTGGAAATCCATTCCTCCAAAGGCAGTGGATGATAAAGCTTTAAATATTTTTAAAGCAGAGGTAGATTCTAATTACCAAGGACATGAAAGAATATCGGGTTATGTTGGAGCGTAGAATTGAGATTAAAATCAGATCAGCCATAATCTTATTGAATGGCAGAGCAGGATCAGAGGGCCAAATGACCTATTCTTATTTTTTACATTTGAATGACAGTAGATGTGTGAGGATGGCATAAGACTGTCGACTGTGGCAAACCATAACAGCACATTCTCCGGGCGGGAGAAGCCACAAGCAGTAGCAGTAATAGACTGTTTAGTTTTGAAATTACTGGGTACAATATTAATGCTTGCTATTTCAGCAGAGGCATTAAACTAATTAAACTAAGTTGGTTAACTCTTGGAATGACATCAAAGAATTAAATGTTTTTTCTGCTATAATCAGCTAACAGTAATTTCCTGGATTGGCTTAATATCTAATGTAAACGCACTGTTACATAAAAAATTATGACTATCTCTTGGGGAATTATATTGCACTGAATATTTTAAAATGAGATTAAATTTGACAGTATTTCTATATGTATCCAGTATCTCCACCTTTATTAGCTTGACAAATCATTTCTATAACATGTTCAGTATTCATTTGCAGTCTGCACACAACAGAAAATATCTGAACAGCAGTATTTGTTTCTGTCATTAGTGACTGTCCAAGTACCCTGCAAGGTTCAGTAATGACAGTGCACCACTCAAATCCAAGCATGGCCATTTGACAGAACTGCAGACATTCAAAGCCACTTCAGAAAAGCAGCAAAATAACAGTAGTCCTAAGCCAGAAAATTGCATGCATACCCCACTGTACTGGGTGCCTAAGGCTCAAATACACAATAGAGTCTCTCGGGCTCTTGTAGTGCGGTGGTACATTTGAGCCAGAAGACTTGGGTTCAAGTCCCACCGGTTTTAAGATGCATCATAACACCGCTGAAGAGGCTGGGACAAAAACAGGGGAATGCTGGAAGTAGTCATGAGGACAGTGTGGCATCTATGAAGATACAAAGGTAGTTTTAAGTTGATAACCTAACAACAGGAAAGCAAAACACTTTTTGAAATTATCTACCACATGGCTTAAAATTATTCTTTGATTAATGGCACTAGTTTTGGTGCCAAGACAGGCTAATGGCAGGCAGTGGGAGGAAAGCAAACAGAGACTTGGAGAGGAAAACAAGAAATTGCAATGAAGGAGATTAATTGAATTTTACCACAAACGGCTCACCTCCCATTGTAACACTTGTACAGCCAAGCTTTGTTACAATAAATCTCAAGCAGCTTGATACAATCCACAACAGGAATCACAACAGGAAACTGGTGGTGTTCCTACCTGTGGACCAAGCAACTCGGTCTCACCTGTTCCAGAGATACGGCACAACATTCCTGAACAGGATGATTATAAAGACCAACAATCTAAGACAAAACAGTCCATTTGGTCAACAATCCACCAATCAGCTTAAACATTCGCTGCTTCCACCATCAATATACTGTAGTTCATATCTATACTTTCTGTGGAATACACTGCAGCAACTTGCGGAGGCCTCTCCAGCAGGACCTCCACCAGCTGGGTCATACATTCTTCTTCAGCTTCCCCTTCAAGTCACACACCATCCTCACCTGGTTACATTTTGCTGTCCCCTCATCATTGTTGGGTCCCAGTTCTAAAATTCCTTGCCTAACAGCATTGTGAGAGAATATTCACTGCGTGGTGTGCAGTGGCCCGAGAAAGCAGCTCACCACCACCTCCTCAATGTCAAACAGGAAAGATAATGCCAACCTTACCTGTGACACCTAAAGCCCAATAAATTAAGTTTGAAAAAAGTCATGACCAGATGCTCCCTGATGAAAAAAAACTTACCTATTGATGTCAGCAAGCATTGGGCAGCAAGGGACTCTCAGTCATCTGGAACTGGGAGCAAGGGTTGGAAAAGGCAAGGCAGAGATGAGGATAAACCACAAAATATTAAAAGATCAGTGTTCCAGTGGTTGGGAGGAATTGGGAAAAAATGTTGCTAGGGAGAAGAGGTGAGAAACAGACAGCAGTAACTGTAGAATGGTCAGCATAAACTGACCATTCCTTGAGGAAGTGCCAACAAGAGCAGCCCTGTGATCCTCTGGATTATGGTGACTATATCAGAACACACTCACGAGAAATGCTTTTTTTTGGGGGGGAGTAGTTAGCATTGTAGAAGCACCATCAGACAAGAGTCAGCTCTTCAGAACAGAAACAGACATTCTGTAAGTCTGTGATCACTCTCAAGAACCAATTCAATCTGAACACAATTTATGTTACTGCACACATGCACTTACTCTGTTGCACATTTTGTAATCTTTTCATGGACTGATGCGTCTGCACATAATCAATGTCGAATATGTGTATTCAGATTATCACATTTGTTTAAAGAGAGATGCTTATATGCTGTCAGTATTTTGTTCATAAGCCAAGTGTTTGAACTGCACAGTTGAACTGTGCAGAAATCCAGCTTGTGGCAAATAAGTTCATGCTATGTCAATTTGATTCAAATTCTCAGAAGAGAAGGTTATTTCAGTTCAGACAGAGCAGAGGACTGTAAATCACTGAACTTGCTGAAAGCTTATTATTATTTCACCATAAGGCAATGCACGTTGAATAGTGTGACCCATTTGAATCAGAGGCTTGATCGTTGCACAGCCAGTAGTAGCCAGGCACAATGGCTCTAACACAATAGAAACATTGAACAACACAATCCAGAACTTTATTTTCCAAGGTGAATGACACCATACAGCCGTACACAGTTCAGAACAGTTGGCAGATGATTTTGTTATTATGAGTACCCAATGGATCAAACCACAGCTCAAACCATCACTGTATCAGAAACAAGAATTCAGATCAGATCCTGTATTTTGTAAACAATCTTAGGCAGTTGTTAGACAGGATGATAAATATAGCCTCAACACACTTGGGCTACAGAGTGAAAAGAAACATCAGCTAAATTCAGATTGTTGCTCAGCATTGTGACCCTGCTTGCGACCTCACCAACACCCCCCACCAGCCCCTTCACCCCAAGAGAAAATATGCAGACTGTCAAAATTTCCTTTAGTGTCCAAAGTTCATACATGAGCAATGATTAGTTGGCACGGTATGAGAATGTGGTCAACAACTGCAGAACCATACTCGGCATGACTCATTAATGTGCAGGAGCTTTATCACTGCAAATATTCTCTTTTCCTATTTTATTTTCCGATTATAAATCTTCATGTTTTGCATCATTCATTGTCTGAGGAAACTGTTCTCTCATTAAAGAGCCAAAGCATTCACAAGGGAAATAAAAAAAGAATTATTCAATTTTTTAATGCATACTGGGATATATGTGACCCTCGTTAGTCAGCGTTATTGTCCGTTGTCTAATTGCCCATGAAAAGGTGGTGGTCAGCTATTTCATTGAATTGCTGGAGTTTATTCTATTGTAGGTTTATACAGTGCTCTCAGGGAGGGAGTTTCATGATCCAACCCAGTGAAGGCACAACGATATATTTCCAAGGCAGGATGAAGTGTGCCTTGGAAGGAAACTTGCACGTGGTGATATTCCCAGGCATGCACCTTTTGCTGCTGTCCTCCTTGATGGTAGAAATGGAGAGTTTGGAAAGTAACAGGTGTGGTATACTCTGCTACCACTATACATTGATGGTGGAGGGAGTGAATGTTTCATACATGGGCCAGATACCAACCAAGTGGCTTACTTTGTCTGTGGTACCAGGTTTCCTGAGCTGCATGAATGAACAGAAACCTATCACACTCCTGACTTATGCCTTGTAGATGGCAGATAGGCTTTGGGAGTCAGAAGGTGAGTTACTTGATTCTGTATTTCCAGCCTCTGACCTGATCTTGTAACCATAGTGTTCTACAGCTTGTCCAGTTAAATTGCTGGTCAATGATCCCTGGAATGTTGAATATGGTGAATTCAGTGATGGCAATGTGGTTACATTTTGCAGAGAGATGGTCAGATTCACTGTTTCTGGGAATGGTCATTGCCTGGTACTTGCAAGTATGTTCCTTGCCACTTTTGTTATCTAGGTTTCGCTGCATGAGCCACAGCCAACCAGAAGCAAACAACCCAACTTTTGTCCTTATGATTTTCATTAGTAAGCTGAAGGTAGTTGAACCCAGAATTCTCTCCTGCTGAACTTTTGTACAATGCCTTACAACTAAGATAATTGGCATCCAGCAAGAATAGCCATCTTCCTTTATACTCAGTATGACTTCAACCATTGGACAGTTTTCCATAATTACTAGTGAATTCCATTACACCAGGAGTCCTCAGTCAAACTGGTTCCAAAGATATTAATTTTCACTTCACCTCTACAGCTCAGCTCCTTCACCCATATTGGCACTAAGGCTGTAATAGGTATGGAGTTGGTGGCCCTGGAAGAACCCAAAATGAGCACCAGTAAGTAGATATTGATGAGTAAATGCCTCTTGATAGTCATGTCAACAACTCCTTGTTGATGATTGAGTGTAAGCTGATGGGGTGGTCATTGTCGGAATTGGATTGATCCTGCCTTTCTGCATACAATGCGTGATCTAGGAAAACAGGCTTGCATTATTCAAATATTGCAAACTCATCATATAGGTGGTCCTCAATTAACATAGTGGGTTATGTTCCAGAAAATCACTGTGTTTAGTAAAACCTCATTATTTGAAACAGATTTACCATGAAACCCCATGTAACTGTTCAGGTCATGTTCTTGGACGTTCAAACAAACAGAATTTAAGTACAAAATTCATATAAAATGCCAAATAAACATGAAAATGTACAAAAGGAGTATATTTTTATCTAACTCGTATACCAGCTTGTCAAAGGTGGATGGTTGTGGTCAATTTTTAAAAATAACCAATCCAGCCTTCATTGAGGTAGGCAACAGCCAAAACAAGCTGAGCAAACAGGATCTCACCCAGGAATGCGGAGTTTTGACCTGTACTTATTACAATGCGATACTGGTACACCTGTAAAAACGTTATAATCAGACATGTGTTATTGGAATCATGAATAGTTGAGTAAAAGCTGTGTTATATTGAAACCACATTAATCAAGGACTATCTATATTGAAAAACAAGGGCTGACTGAAGCAGATTTGGTGGTTTTCCAGAAAAGGCCATCCAGCTGAAACCATTACCTGTGCTACAGTTAATTAGGCATTTTGGTAGGATGCTCTTGTGGTGGAGTGGTACTAGCCCTACTTCTGAGACAGGAGTCCCACCTGCTCCAGAAGTGTGTAATAGCACAGCTCAACAGATCAATTAGAAAATATCTTAATTAAGTAACTTTTTGGTGACTCTTTAGAAGTGACTTGGCCAATAAGCTAAAATGATTTGCTATGCTTTCCTGTGACTATAGCTGCACATTGATGACTTTAACAAACAGAAAGCTAGCTGTGGGCTTGCAACACGACATGCCTTTACTCACTTGCATTGACCAGCCTCCAAGTGTTGCTTGCTGCAGTATCTCCCACGTATATAGAAAATAAACAGCAGCACATAGGATAGAAGTTGCCAGAGATCAAAGCAGAGATTTGCAACCCTATTCATAACATTCTTCGCATTATTTTACCTTTGAGCCTTTGAAGCCATTCAGTTCGCGTCCATCATAAAATGAGTCAATGAAGATTACCATTCTAGAAAATGAAGCGCAATCATTAGAACTGATTGCTAAAGAGAAAATTTAAGTAATTCATCAAACAAAATGTATCCTGATTGATTCAAAAACATTACACCTTCTATTACTGTGACACGATATAGAAAAAACTATGTTGCCAATTAGTTTTTGACCACTGGGCTTAAGCTTGGATAATATGATGCATTCATTGTTCACTTTTCATCAAAAGCAGTCAACAGCATAGCAATAATGTTACCGAACATATAACACATTTGTCAAATATTTGTGTCTTGAACTCATTAAGTCAATTTGCAAGAATATCAATGAGTGCAAGACAAGACTTAGACAAAATAGATCGTTTTTCAGCAATACGCTATATGTATATTGTAAAATGGCTATTAATCTGAAAATTGGGGTTGGTTAGCTTAGTTGGCTGGATGGCTAGTTTGCAATGTAGAATGATGCCAACAGCATGTGTTCAATCCCCTGCACCTGCTGAGGCTACCATGATGGATTCAACCTCTCCCCTCACCTGAGACATGGTGGCCCTCAGGTTAAACCACCATCAGTCATTTGTCTGTAATGAGTGAGCAGCCCTATGGTCTAGTAAGAGTACAACAACTTTGTCTTTTTTCAAAAGTCTGGAGTAATATCTAGAGATATGTGTTCTAACCACCACGGTGACAACGAAATTTAAATTTGATTATTGCAATTAAATTGTTCAGGAATTTAAGAATGTAGAGTTAATGGTGACATAAAACTATGAGATTGTTGCAAAAACACAACTGATTCACTGATGTTCTCTCTTAAAGGAAATCTGCAGTCTAGATGTGGTCTGGCCTGCATTTGATTCCAGATCTGCAGCAATGTGGTTGACTCTTAACAAATGCCCTCTGAAATGGCCCAGCAAGTAATAAAGTTGTTTCCGAAAAGAACAATTAAGGATGGGCAATGACTGTTGGCTACAACCAGCAATATATCCCACAAGAATGGAAAACAATCCACTGGCTGAAAAGATTTCTATACAAATCATGCTCAGGTCACTTCAACACTTTCTAGTAAAAGAGGAGGCAGCAGTGTAGTGAACTAATCATGGGACTAGTAATCCTGCGTCCTAGACTAATGTTCTGGCAATCATGGGTTCAGTCTCACCAAGAAATTTGAGTTTAATAAAAGCCATAAATTAAAAGTTAGTGTAACGATGACTGTGTAACCATCATTAATTTTGTAAATGCACCTCTAGTTCACTTATGTCCTTTAGGGAAAGAAATCTGCCATCCTTACTTGGTCTAGCCTACATGTGAACTCTAGACCAACTGTAATGTGGTTGACTCTTAATATCCTCTGAAACAGCACAACAAGTCTCAGTTCAAGGGCAATACAGGGTGGACGATAAATGCTGGCCATGGCAGTGACAATCACATCCCATGAAGGTATAAAAATATATCCTAAAATGCAATACATAATTGCATTGTCTGACAATAGCACTGGCACATATACCTTATCAAAGGCACACACTGGATCCTTGGTGTGTGTTGTTCATTGATTATTACTGGGCAGTAGTCAGATGTTGGCAGGGATGAAGGTAGGTAGCAATCCAGAGTTCTCGCAACTGATCATGATCTTGTAGAATTTGAAAATGAATATTAGGATTCTGCCCTGCTTCAGCAAATAAAGGATTTAAAAGGCACAAATAATCTAATGTTACATCTCAGCGTCAGAAAGCAGGAAGGAAAAATGGCCAGAGGAAATGGTGAAGGAAAGACAATTCAATCTGTGCAGCAAATAAACTTAAATTGTTTTACTGAGCTCGATGGCCAGTATTTCAGTTTTATTTTCAAGTCTTGCTCCTTGAATTCAGGTTAAAAATGTTGAGTACATGCAGTCATGATTATGCGTTCGAGTCAAAATTAATGCCAAATATTGATCACAAAGGTTTATGCAGGAAAATCAATAAATGGAGTAAAGAATAAATAATAATTAAAATTAACTTTGTAAAGATACAATGCAAAAAGGTGTCACACCCCATAATGGCCTCTACCCTTGATTCAGTCACTAGGCACAGGCAAATGAAATTGTCTTCTGTGATAATTCTGTCTGTTACAAAATTAAAGCACTCTGCATCACCAAGAGATAAAGATTTTGTGTGCCACTGCAAAACTACAAACGTGATGCTTCTGGGTTCTTTAAGGTATACTCTCTTAATTTTAAAGTACTTTCTCTATGGAAAGTTTTGCTTTCATAGCAACCAGGAGCTTACTAAAAATGCCATATAATCCGACAAACATTATATTGACTGGCCCAATGTGGTTAGCCTTGCGTGCAATACATGCGGTTTAGCATTAATCATTACAAATTATACTATTTTCTCTTGCATGTCAGATCCTAAAACATAAATCTCCTTTCACCACCCACTAAAAGACTTCTCAACAACCAACACTGACACAGACAAAAATCAAACATCAAGCAATATCATTACTCCAGGTAGGCACAGTGGCTAAATCAACCTCCATAGGACAGAAGGCAATTCAATAATTGAAGTTTGTTCCACTTTTCAATGAGGTCATCATTGATCTGCAGCTTAATATCATTTCCCTGTCTTTGCCACATATCCCTTACATCTTTAACTAAAATCTATCAACTTCAGATTAAAGTTAGCAATTCCCCCAGCGTCCTAGGGCAAACAGTCTTCAGCTGGTTCATCAATGAACTTCCACCATCATCAGGTCAGAAGTAGGGATATTCCCTGATAATCACAGAACATTCAGCACCAGTCATGACTCTTCAGATACTGAAGTATTCCTTGTCCAAATGCAGCAAGATCTAGACATTATCCAGGCTTGGAATGAGAATGGCAAATAGCATTCACATCACACGTGCCAGGCAATGATCATCTCCAACAAGAAAAACCTAACCATCACGCCTTGACATTCAACGGCATTATCATTATTGAAACCCCCACTATCAATGCCCTGAGGGTTAACATTGATCAGAAACTGAACTCGCTGTATAAATATATTATGACGACAACAGCAGGTGAGAAACAAGGAATCCTGCAGCGAGTCACTCACCTCTTGACCCACCAGAGCCTGTTCACTATCTAGAAGGCACAAGTTAGCAATGTGATGGAATACTCCCTACTTGCCTGGATGGGTGCAGCTTCAAAAACACTCAAGCATCTTGACACTTTCCAGGACAAAACAGCCCGTCTGATTGGCACCATATCCACAAACATCCACTGCCTCCACCACCACTGCTTAGTAGTGGCAGTGTGTACCATCTACAAAATGACTTGCAGAAATTCACCAAGGCTCCTTACAGAACACCTTCCAAACCCACGACCACTTCCATTTAGAGGAACGACGGTGGTAGATACATGGGAACACCTTGCAAGTTCCCCTCCAAGCTACTCATCATCCTGACTTGGAAATATGTCATTTGTTTCTTCAGTGTCACTGCATAGAAATTATAGAATTCCTTCCCAGTGGCATTTTGAGGTGTCTCAACACTAAATGAACTGCAGTGACTCAAGAATGGAGCTCACTACTACTGTCTCAAGGGCAAGCAGGGATGCTCAATCAATGCTGGCCCAGCCAGTGAAGGCCATGTCCTATGAAGGGAAAAACAAATCTACTGTCTACTGTAAAAAAGTGTTCTATACTTCCATCACCCTTTGCACGTATAACAGTGGTTTTGAATTTCATTACAAAAAGGTCTGGCTTCAATTTTTAGTCCATTTTTCTTCACGTGGCATAGCACTGCAGACATTTACCTCAGAGAGTGTGATCAAGCTTATAATTCACTGGCAGAATTGAACAACATCAAAAATAGGAAAAGAAGTGGACCACTCAGCCCAACAAGCCTGAAACACATTTGATACAATTATGTCTGAGGTTGGTATTCAGCCGCACTTTCCCATCAGCTTCTCATATCTTTTGATTCTCTGTTATCCGTATAATCGAGCCTTAGATGCATTTAATCGTGGTCTATCCACAACTCTCTGAAAATTTCGAAGATCCATAACCCTTTGAGTGAAACTTCCCCATATCTCATTACCAAATGCTTGACCCCTTGTCCTGAAACTGTATCCCCTTGTTCTAGATACTCCACTTAGGGGGCACAAACTCTCAGTATTACCCTGTTCAACTCCTTCATAATCACAAATGTTTCAGTGAGGTTCCTGTCTCATTCATCTAAGCTCCAGAGAACAGAAATCCAATTTATTCAGCATCTCATCAAGATGAATGCTCTGATCCCAGAATCAATCTGATTAAGCTTCATTGAACTGCCTCCAATATTCCTTAAATATGGAGTCCCAAATTGCACATAGTATCTCAGGTGTTGTCTTGCCAAAGCACTGCACAATTGCTGCAAGACCTCGTCATTCTTGAATTCCAATCCCTTTGCAATAAAGACCAATATTCCATTTGTTTTCCATGTCCATTTCCTGTCCCTGAATGCTAACTTTTTGCGTTTTCGTATGAGCACATATTGGTTTCTCTGAATCCCAACATTTCCAAGTTTCACTAAAATCTTAGCAACAATAGTACTCATGCCTAAAATCTAAAATAAAGCAGAAGGTAGTGGAAAGGTTCAACAAGTACAGCAACATCTACAGAAAGAGAAAGAGTTAATGTTTTGAGTTCAATATGACTCTTCTTCAGAATAAGTTTCACGCTTTTAAAAAATATTTTGCCCTACTAAACTTACAAAGTGAATAACCTCAAATTATACATGTTGCTTACTCAATTAACCTGACCATATCTCTTTGCAGTCTTTCTAGCCTCTTCATAACTTGCAATCTCAGCTTTCAGCAAACTTAGGTACATTACTATCTGCCTCTTCAGCTAAGTCATTAATAGATTGTAAATCATTGATGCCTATGCTGATCCTTGCAACACTTTCAACCTACCAACATGAAAATGCTTCCTTTATTCCTGATGTGGAGGTGCCAGTGTTGGACTGAGGTGGACAAAGTCAGAAGTCAATTCTGAGGAAGAGTCACTGGATCTGAAACATGAACTCTGATTTTTCTTCATAGATGCTGCCAGACCTACTGAGCTTTTCCAGCAACTTCTGTTTTTGTTCCTGATTTACAGCATCCACAGTTCTTTTCATTTTTATTCAGAAGTTACACAACAGGTTATAGTCAACCGGTCACACAACAACAGGTGGAGTCTTCACATGCTGAAGGAGCAGCACTCCAAAAGCTTGTTATTTCAAATAAACCTGTTAGACTATAACCTGGTGTTGTGTGACTTCTGACTGTCCTTTATTCCATCTGTTATTCTAAACAATCCTCTCCATTAATATATCACCCCAAATTCTATGAGTCCTTATCTCGCATAATAGCTCCATCTGTGGCACTTTGTTGAATACCTTTTGGAAATCCAAATTTGCTCTGCCTTCCCTCATCTACTCTATTAGTCACATTGGTGAAGAAATGTTGATAAATTTGTCAAACAGGAACCTTTTTGTAAAACCATGTTGACTTGTTCAAATCATACCGTTCTTTTCCAATTACATCGATAAGACTTCCTTAAGGTTAAGGGGTGATCTGATTGAAGTCTTCCCCACATTAACAGGAAATGACAGGGTAGATAAAGAAACTATTTCCGATTTTAAATCTGTGACAGATACACTTTTAGTACGCAAAGGTATGAAAGGACATGGGCCAAAGGCAGGTAAATGGAGTTATACCACAAATCAGCCATGACCTCATTGAATGCTGGAACAGGCTTGAGGGCCTGAATGGCTCACTCCTGTTCTTTTGTTCCTGTCTTAATAGATTTCAGTACTTTATTGTTTGCAAATGTCAGGCCAATGGGCCTGCAGTTCCATTTTCCCCCCTCCTTTTCTTGAATAGCAATGTACAACTGCTAACTTCTAATCTGCTGTGATTGTGCCAAATGTAAAGAATATTTTCATATATAGAATCAGAGTCCTTAGTGTGGAAGCAGGCCATTTGGCCCATTGAGTCCACATTGGCTCTTGAACAGCCTCCCACCCAGACACAACCCCCTACTCTACCTCTGTAACCCTACATTTCCCATGGCTAATCCACCTAGTTTGCACATCCTTGAACATGACAGGGCAATTTAGCATGGCCAATCCACCTAACCTACACATCTTTAGACTGTGGGAGGAAGCCGGAGTACCCGGAAGAAACCCATGCAGAAACAGGGAGAAAGCGCAAACTCCACACAGTCGCCCAAGGGTGGAATCAAACCCAGTGGTAACCACTGAGCCACCGTATCACCCTATATATTTTGAAACATCAAAGCCAACGCACCTACTATCACTGGAGTTACCGCCTTCAAAACCTTAGGAAGTGGGATATCAAATCTGTTGGATTTTCAACCCATTGAGCTTTTCCAGTTTCCTTTGCCTCTGAACCTCCCTTCATTCACTGGCTAAATTTTTCACTCTGACACTGATTGCGTATACCTCTAAACCTCAAACTACTTTCATTATTCCTTAGCTCAGCAAGATATGGATGCAACAGACAGAATCCTTCCTCTTCAGCCCCTTTGAAGCACCATGCAACATTTTATTCTGCTTAAAGTACTACATGAATGTTAGAGGGATATTAAACAGAGGCAGTTAGTACCGAGGTAAATCGAAGCAACCATAGCTTTATTCAAAGAGCTGTTTTCTAGTTAATATTGATCCACCAACCAACAGATTATGTTGTTTCCTACGTTATTGCTGTTTATTAGACCTTGCTTACAAATTAGCTGCAGCACTTATCTAAATTATCAGATTCTTTAATTCCTTCAGCATCCTCAAAGTAATGCACATTTTTCTTAATTTCCTCCACTATTATTCCCCCACCCCTTTCAACACTGGATACAAACACTGCCCAGCTCAAAGATTATCCAAAATTAATTGAATTTAATACCTCAAGTATTTGAGCCCATAACCATACACTGACTGTTCTGTTAAAAATTTAGGTTGTCAGCAAATTTCAGCATTGAACAAACTATCCACTGACTGAAATTTTCAGACATTATCCAGAAAAGACCTGTTTATTGTTTAAATTTTACAAATTAGGTCAAGATGCAAAATTAACTGGCACTAATGATCGGTCTGTAGTGCAAGAGTGGGATTAATTGGTCTAAAAATAAATCACTTGTTGGACAACATAAGGCCATGACTGGACATCAGCAAGTCTTCACATCATCTAAATCTATTTCCAGATAACATTAACCATGAAACAAGCGCAGCTACTATTCCTCAGTGGTTGTCACTTGATCATACATCATTTGGTACCAGGAACCTACATTACTATCTGCTTTATTCAAAATCATGAATTATCCAGACAGGACACTGTAGGGGCTTTGAAAAGAAGCCAGTATATCTTAGGGAGTAAAGTTTTCCACATTTCTGAAAGGGTCATGCTCAAATGCTGGGCATCATTACTTGCCAGACAGCTAGCCAGCATTAACTTGAACAAAAACATGTTAAGTGAAGATACTCAACCTCACTGAATACTGAGAGCTGTTTCAGTGTTGAGGATGCCAACTGGACAGCCTTTTGCAACTTGCAATCAAAAAGGACTTTGATTTAACATGTATAAAGATTTCATAGAGGTTCCAAATATCACTTTTTCTAATTATTCACAGGACATTGGCTGGGACAGCATTTATTGCACAACCATAATTACCTTCAACAAGGTCAGTGCAGAACTTGAAAGGCAGCTTGGAGGTAACAGTACCCCCATATTAGGGCTGCTCATTTGGCAGATGCTGTCTAAAGGAGCTGGTGTACCAAACAGGCAGCTTCTTTGTGTCAAGCTCCTTAGAGCATTATCATAAGCTGACCATTAAGGTGATGTCAGCAATTGAGGTGCATTACTCACCACAATTCAACTCTGAAATGCTCTTGTGAATAAAAGATACAGCGCTTGTGAATACAAGATACAAATGTGTCTGGGCCAGTTCAGTTCCCAGTCAATGGTAAATTCAAAGCTGTCAACAGTGGGAGACTTAGTGATACTAACACCCTTGAATGATATGAAACAATGATTGGATTCACCTTTATTGCTTGGCAGTGTGGGCATGTCCCTTGTCACAGATAGCAGCCTGCCAAAAACCTCAACCAGAGATTGTAGATTCTCCAGCATCTGCAGTTCCTACTATAACAAGGTGTAGAACTGGATGAACACAGCAGGCCAAGCAGCATCAGAGGAGCGGGAAAGTTGACATTTCAGGCCTAGATCCTTCAAGAAAATCCCCATTTTCTGAAGGGTCGAGGCCTGAAACATCAACTTTCCCGCTCCTCTGATGCTGCTTGGCCTGCTGTGTTCATCCAACTCGACACATTATCTCAAAAACCTCAACCATCTTTGTTCCAGACATGACTAACCAGTTGACAGGATTTCTTACCAATTCACAAACTCACTTGGTGGGGTTCCTTGATATGACATTGGGTAAGATGGCAGCAAAGTAGGATACACTGGCCAGGGTTTGTCCACTGCAGCCCCAACTCCAGACTTGGGAGTTCTTCTCCTGTCTTTACTCCCAACCTCTCACCTGGCCCCCTGAAGGGAGCAAACACCAGTTACACACAGGAAAGTGAGTACACAAAGGGGAGGCAATGGCCTAATGGTATTATCACTGGACTGTTAATCCAGAGACCCAGATAATGTTCTAGGGACTCAGGTTTGAATCCCACCATGGCAGTTGGTGGAATTTGAATTCAATAAAATGCCAGTGTACTGGTAAATATATGGCCTTTCTACCCTGTTAACCAAGGCTTCAGTTCATGTCCCATCTGCTCTAGGTGGGTAACATCTGAACAGGTTGATTAGAGAAACTGGTAAACAGCACAGCCCAACAGCCAATCTAATAATGACTGAATCCATTGTCAGGGGAAATCCCATCTGGTTCACCAATTTCCTTTAGGGAAGGAAACTGCCATCCTTACCTGGTCTGGCCTACATGTGACTCCAGACCAACTGCATTGAGCTGCCCTCTGGGCAATTAGCCACAGGCAACAAGTGCTGCCTGGCCAGTGATGCCCTCATCCTGTGATTGAAAATAGAGAACATGGCAGCAGCCAGTGGGCAAATCATGTGGAGGCTCCTTGCACTGGTCTGCTGCAGAGTCCTTGGAGAAGGGCTAATGTTCATCTTAACTTTGCTTTTTTTCTTCATTTCTCTATTCTGTAATGAATTATTGTACCTAGTTACTCTGTACTAAGATGGCACTATGTCAGTGACAAAGATAGCAAGGACTGCAGATGCTGGAATCAGATAACAGTGTGGAGTTGAAGCAAACCAGGCAGCAGAGCAGGAAAGTTGATGTTTGGGTCAGGACACTTCAGAAGATTTTTTTCAAAGAACCAAAGCTTACCATAGGAAAAACTATTTCCACAAAATGGACATGATTTTTGAAATTGTTACATCACTCAAAGCTCTCATTAGGAAAATTTAACCCAAATGCTGTAAAGCTTTAGACTCCTAATGGATATTTAATGCTTTCAAAACATTTCCACTGTTACCTTTGGACAGTGACCATTTAAGAACACTGACTCACTCAAAAGCCAACAATTTCAAACAAATTAAGTACAGATTTGCTACAATTACTTTCCTAGTGTGCTGGTAAATATACTGGCCTTTCTACCCCCTTTACTGAGACTTGGGTTCAAGTCCCACCTGCTCCATTTCCCTACTCATCCCTGGGCCCCAATTTGCACAAGTCAAACAGTTCATCACTGAGCAATCCAACTACTACCTAGGCAACACCACCAGAAAATATCCCTGACACTGCTAATAAGCCAGTCTGCAAGGAAGATTTCATGTAAATAAATTTAGAAATCACTCAGTCTTGAAGATGTTTATTCATATAACATCAATATAATGGCATCAGCTTAAAGGCAAAACACTAGCCACAGCAACATTGGAGGGTTAATTATTCTAGGTTGATGTTCATCAGGTCCAATGCACTGCATGATTTTCCATCAAGGGCATCACCACACCTGTAAGTAAACCCACAAAACAAAATGAAACTTCTAAAAACTTCAACTATACCAAAAATCACATTACAACACTGATCTCAGTCCCATATCCGCAAGCATCATCCAACAGTCCACCATGAATTGTTTGTCATCATAGATCAGCAATGTTAATCATATTTAAATTCACCATTTAAAATATGTCAGTACTTTGCCAGTCAGAAGCAGGCAACAAAATTCCCAGCCACTAGATAGTTAGACCTCTTACCACAGAATGCCTTCAATCCCAAGCAGCTGTCAGAGACATCCCAAGCAGCTTCTGTAATTACAACCAATTTTTGGGTCATTAAAGAGTCAACAGCATTCCAGAAACATATTTTAATTAACTCTGACCACCACAGAACAATCCAGGTGAGATTTCAGTCAATTAAGTTTTGCTATACCTACAATACTGACCACAAGACTGGTAAACAGGTCTCATGGGAAAGGGTGTAGGATATGTTGCAGCACAGTTATTCAACTTCAGTGATCTAAGTCATAACTCAGGTTTCAGGATTCTAGAATCCCTAGTGTGGAAGCAGACCATTTGGCCCATTGAGACCACACCAAACCCCTGAAGAGCACCCCATCCAAACCCACCAACCCCATTCCATCCCAGCAATGCTGCTTTTCCCCTTGGCTAATCCACCTAGCCTGCTCATCACCAGATGGTGAATTTAGCACAGCCTAACCAGCATATCTTTGAACTGTGGCAAGAGACACAAGGCAGAAATCCATGCAGACATTGAGAGAATCTGCAAACCCAAAAGTCATCCAAGGGGAAAATCAAACCTGGGTCCCTGGCACTGAGACAGCAGTGATAAGCAGTCAGCCATTGTACCATCTATTGATTATTTTGTTTTGATTATGTCTTACTGCAATGATGTTGTATATGCAGGATGCCTAAAATGCAATTGAATCCAACAAGATCACAAGCAAAATCAGTCAAGTCATTAAAACCTACCTTCAGGTACCCATCCCCCATAACAGGCAGGCAGAAATCAGGGACTCTGCAAAGATATGTAAAAATTACTCAGTTATACACTTTGATCTAAAGAAAATTAAATGCTTAAGACATGTAGGCAGCCATATTTTATTCAGCCATGTCTAACAATGACACCCACTGAAGATTCACTGCATCAAGATGTAGGAGAGTCGAGTGACAATCAGAGGAAATACAGGTCCAATGCTGTCAAAGTCTCTCCAATTTTCTTGCATGTTGTTGGAGAATCCACAGTTATCAACTACGAAGCTGCAGCTCTCGGTTACCATGCTTGAGGATGACCAGATCCAGTACACAAATTTCCAAAGCAGTTGGAAACAACAAATTTAAAAAACTTCCCCAATTTAGTAATAAATATAGCAGCCATTAGGTACAGTCACTGATAAAGGTAACATGGCTGTAGTACCAATACTACAACCACATTACCTTTCTTCATACCTGCCTACAGAACCAGATCATCCCCAAGGGACTACAGTCCACATTTAGGCCTTCCCAATTTGGCACCAAACACAACAACCATTACATTCAGAACATTGAGATCCTTAGTAAACCAGGTACAGTCACCACTAACAACTCAAACCATGAACAAGTTACATGGTTTTAACCATTCATAAGGTCTTGATTAGATACATAAGTGAGTTAAATCATTTTCATAGCACTCACTGAAATATTTGAAGGTTTACTTTGAGCTCAAGCTGCATTCATCAGGGTGAAGGTAGTGTTCTGTGACAAAACATCTGTAATACAAGTAGTAAGTTAGGACAATAGGTCAAAAGGGTCATGGAAACATACAAAAAAAGTGTAAGAAATATTACTTTAGTACCAACGTTAAAACAATATTTAACTACAGTGCTAACATTTGATAAAGTTGCTCTGATGTTACCAATCACAATTTGACACCAGCATTGTGCTCCATAGAAATGTTGCTAAATCAGATACAGCAGTAAAACTGAGCAGCGACCGTCAATGGAAACAGGTTCACTCTGGGCTCCTGTTTTGACCACATGAGCTACAGGACCAGCTCAATGCAGCTTCGATCAGGGCCGGGCTTTATAACGCTCAATACAGGAGAGCCATCTTTATAGAACTAGGTAGAAGATAAAAGACTTACAGCCACCACCTTTGTCCAAGTCAAGGCCTCCACTGAGTGGGCTAGCCACCCTGTAGGAGGGCAGGCATGGGGGTAAAGACTACTGCCTTATAACATCTCACTTAAAAAGTTAAATCAACAAAAATAATTATGAGAAGCATTCTATTGATATTTCAAGAATACACTGATGACAGTTTTAAATCATTATTAAGTGTATAAAATAATGGATGGCACTGGATTATCCACCCAAGCCCACACACCGCCATCAGCAGCAACATCAATGGAGAGAACACGCCGCCTGAATGCGGGTCTTTTATTGGCTGATGGTCCCGCGCATTGATTGGTCAGTCGGTGCCACCTGACCATACGGCGCCACTGCGCCTGCGCTGCTCCTGCTGCACGACCTCTCCCCTCCAGACGTAGGCATTGTCGTCTGTCGGCTATGGGACCGCCCTTTTCCTGGCGTCATCGTGACGGCGCAATCTCATTTTGCAAAATCGGAGCAAAACCATTTTGTAAACCCAAAGAGACAGGCCCGGTCGTCAAAGTCTGATTTAGTGACGGGGAATGGCCGCGTGCGTCTCTAAGAACGGATGGACTACTAATCCCAGAGTGCTCTGCGGGCGGGTAACCGAAGGTCATGTGACCCCTGGGACGGATCGGGCCTGTATTCACCAAGGAGCCTGAGGCCTGGCCTGGGCCCAGCCGCTATGTTCTCCATCACCAACTGGTTGGGAAAGCATAGCCAGCCCGAACATACGGCGTCCGTGGAGGAGAGTCTGCTGTTGACACCGGGGCTGGACGATTTGGAACAGTCGCCCAGAGCGGAGCCCATCCTGGAACAGGCCCGAGGGATGGGAAGTGAGTGACAGTGACAACAACAACAACAACAACAACAACAACCTGCATCCACCCCAGAGATAAACTCCACATTAAATAATTTTTTTTTTTAAGAAAACCCACGGGTTTGCTAGAAAGATCATCAAAGATAAATCTATGTAGATTCATTAACAAACACAGAAATGCTGGAGGAACTCAGCAGGTCAGTCAGCATCTGTGGAGGGAAACAGAGTCCATGTTTCGAGTCCAGAACAAAATTTATAAACCTGCCTCTTTTCCCGAGGATGGGAGATTTCAAGACTAGGGTGCACGGTTTTAAGATGAGAGGAGAGAGAAGGTGCAAATGTTTCACATAGAGGGTGATTCGTGTATGGAATGAACTTCTTGAGGAAGTGGTGGATGTGGGAACAATTACAATGTTTAAAAGACATTTGGATAGGTACATGAATAGGAAAGGTTTGGAGGGAGATAGTAGGAACTGCAGATGCTGGAGAATCCGAGACAACAAGGTGCAGGGCTGGATGAACACAGCAGGCCAAGCAGCATCGTAGGAGCAGGAAGGCTGACGTTTCGGGCCTAGACCCTTCATCATAAAAGGGGGAGGGGAAGGGGGTTCTGAAATAAATAGGGAGAGAGTGGGAGGGGGATAGAAGATGGATAGAGGAGAAGATAGGTGGAGAGGAAACAAACAGGTCGAAGAGGCGGGGATGGGGCCAGTAAAGGTGAGTGTAGGTGGGGAGTTAGGGAGGGGATAGGTCAGTCCAGGGAGGACGGACAGGTCAAGGGGGCGGGATGAGGTTAGTCGGTAGGAGATGGAGGTGCAGCTTGAGGTGGGAAGAGGGGATAGGTGGGAGGAAGAATAGGTTAGGGATGCAGGGACAAGCTGGACTGGTTTTGGGATCCTCTGACACTTCCGCCATCTGCAATCCGACCCCACCACCAAAGACATCTTTCCCTCCCCACCCTTATCTGCTTTCCGGAGGGATCACTCTCTCCGTGACTCCCTTGTCCGCTCCACACTCCCCTCCAGCTCCACCACACCCGGCACTTTTTCCTGCAACCGCAGGAAGTGCTAGACCTGCCCCCATACCTCCTCCCTCACCCCCATCCCAGGCCCCAAGAAGACTTTCCACATCAAGCAGATGTTCACCTGCACATCTGCCAATGTGGTATACTGCAACCGCTGTACCCGGTGTGGCTCCCTCTACATCGGGGAAACCAAGTGGAGGCTCCAGGACCGCTTTGCAGAACACCTACGCTCGGTTTGCAATAAACGACTCCCCCTCCCATTCCTCAGATGACATGTCCATCCTGGGCCTCCTGCAGTGCCACAACGATGCCACCCGAAGGTTGCAGGAACAGCAACTTGTATTCCGCTTGGGGACCCTGCAGCCCAATGGTATCAATGTGGATTTCACAAGTTTCAGAATCTCCCCTCCCCCTACCGCATCCCAAAACCAGTCCAGCTCGTCCCTGCCTCCCTAACCTGTTCTTCCTCCCACCTATCCCCTCCTCCCACCTCAAGCCGCACCTCCATCTCCTACCGACCAACCTCATCCCGCCCCCTTGACCTGTCCGTCCTCCCTAACTCCCCACCTACACTCACCTTTACTGGCACCATCCCCACCTCTTCGACCTGTTTGTTTCCTCTCCTCTATCCATCTTCTATCCACCTCCCACTCTCTCCCTATTTATTTCAGAACCCCGTTCCCCTCCCCCTTTTCTAATGAAGGGTCTAGGCCCGAAACGTCAGCCTCTCTGCTCCTACGATGCTGCTTGGCCTGCTGTGTTCATCCAGCCCTGCACCTTGTTGTCAAGGTTTGGAGGGATATGGGCCAGGAGCAGGGAAGTGAGACGAGCTTAGTTTAGAATTATGTTTGGCGTAGACTGGTTGGACCGAAGGGCCTGTTTCTATGCTGTATGACTTTGTCTGCAGCTGAGACTACCTTTGTCTCCCCTCATTAGTTGTGGATTTTCACAGAATTGTGAGGATGCAGAAGGAGTCCGTTTGGACCATTGTGTCTGTACCAGCTCCATAAATGTGTATTATGACTTCGTGCAAATGCCTTTTCCCTGTAACCCTGCACATATTCCACCAGTCATTCTATTGTCTTGTTTGCTGTTCTTAACAATTTACTGTATCTTCTGCCTTTTCATTTTTGATCCATTTGCAAGTGACAACATTTTCCCCAATCAACTCTGACCCAACCTCTAATGATTTTGAAAATTTCTTTCAAATCTTCTCTTACCCTCCTTCTCCCCCAGGAAAACAGCCCCAACTTCTCTAATCTATTTGCAAAGTGGATGTCCCTTGTCTCTGGAAGCATTCTAGTCCTCGTCTGCATTCTGTCCCATGTCCCAAAAGACTCGTGGCTTATATTTAGATTCACAGATTGGTTACAGTACAAGAGGCCATTCTACCTGTCACGTTTGGTCCAGCTTTCTGCAAGAGCAGTTCATTCAACCCCACCTCCTCTCTTTCCATAAAGCTGCAAAACTTCTTTTTTCCATTTATTTATTTATCCAATTTACTTCTGAAAGCGAACAGTAAATCTGCCTGCACTGCACTTGTCAGGCAATGCGCTCCAGGTCCTGACCACTCACTAAGTAAACAAATACTTTTTCCCTTCTCCTTGTGCCTCAGTTCATTCTTTTGCCAATCATCTGTGCCCTCTGGTTCTAGACACTGGTGTCAGTGGAAACAGTGTGTCTCAATGAGGGAATCTGAGGAGGAACTTTTTTTGTATAGTGAGTCATAATGATCTGGTTCTCGTTGTTCGCTAAGGTGGTGGTAGGCAGAAACAATTAATGATTTCAAAAGGACGTTTTATCAGCAGTGAAAAAAGAAATTAAACTGGCAAAGGTATGGAAGGTGGTAGACTAGACTGGGTTGCTCCACAGGGAAATGGAGTGGATTCTTTGGCCAAATGACCTCTTTCTGCAAGGTGAACAACTCTAGGCCCTTTGTGATTTTGAACATCTTTGTTAAACCGACTCTCAACCTTCTCTTCAGAGAGAACAAGCTCCAATTCTCCAATCTATTCGTGTACAGAAGTCCCTCATCCCTGGTACCATTTTCATAACTCTTTCAGTATTCTTTCAATGTCCTTTTCATCTTTGCTAATGCTCACCAGCCTAGTGATTCTGGTTTGTCGAGCTACTGATATGCAGCCCGTTATGTTTGCTGGACAGTTGTGAATGATTTGATTTGATTTATTATTGTCTCATTAACCGAGATGCAGTGATAAGTATTGTTTTGCATGCAATCTAGATGAGTCATACCTTGCGTAACTACATCAGGATAATAGAACAGAATGTAGATTATAGTGTAAAAGCTGCATTGCATTTCCAGAATGTGTGCGTTGAATTACAATACAGGTACAACTAACTAAATAGCTTGAATAATCTTTCAGCAATATCCCAAACCTCTTATTTCAAGCTGATCCTGTGTGGATGTATTCAGTCTCAAGGCTGTGCAGGGGAAAGGGGGTCCAACAAGAAAAGGAAAATTGTTTTCTTTAAGGAACCTTGATTTACATGGTTCAGTGCTCATGTATCAAAATCGTAGTGGGGTAAAGTGTGCTGTGAAAGGCTTTGCTTGAGAACGTGACCAGTTTGGTAACGTTAGCTAATTTATTTACTAGGCAAGTGGATGCTCTGGGTCTGCCTGAATTGACTTGCGCGTG
The DNA here is from genome assembly GCF_021869965.1 of Rhincodon typus. Lineage (NCBI taxonomy): Eukaryota > Metazoa > Chordata > Chondrichthyes > Orectolobiformes > Rhincodontidae > Rhincodon > Rhincodon typus. Next base: position 8,603 of record NW_025966746.1, on the reverse strand, counting down.
CACTTCACTGAGCTGGTCGAGTGGCTGTTAAGATCAAAGTTGGCTGCTGCTTATAGAATTATTGTGTCATACAGCATGCAAACAGACCCTTCGGTCCAACTCGTCCACACCGGCCATATTTCCAAACTAAACTAGTCCCACTTACCTGAGTTTGGCCCATATACCTTCAAACCTTCCCTGTTTATGTACTTATCCAAAGGTCTTTTAAACCTTGTCGCTGTACCTGTATCCACCGCTTCCTCTGGCGGTTCATTCCACACACTAACCACTCTCTGTATTTTGAAAGAATGTTGCCCCTCCTGTCCTTTTTACTTTTTTCTCCTCTCACCTTCAAAATATGACCCCTAGTTTTGACTCCCCCACCTTCAGGAAAAGATCTTTACTATTCACGTTATTTATGCCCCTCGTGATTTTATAAACCTCTATAAGGTCACCCCTTAACCTCCTACACTCCAGTGAAAGATGTCCCAGCCTATTTTTATACCTCAAAACTTCCATTTCCTGCAACATCTTGGTAAATCTTTACTGAACCTTCTCCCGTTTAGTAATATCACTCCTATAGCAGAGTGACCAGAACTGCACACAGTACCCTGGAAGAGGCCTCACCAATGTCCTGTACAATCTCAACATAACATTCCAACTCCTATTCAAAGGTCTGAGCAATGAAGGCAAACGTGCTAAACACCCTTTTAACCACCCTGTCTACCTGTGACACAAATTTCAAAGAATTCTGTACCTGAACCCCTATGTGTCTCTGTTCTACAACACTACTTAGTGCCCTAACATTAATTATATAAGTCCTAGCCTTGTTTGTTTTACCAAAATGCAATACGTCTCATTTATCCAAATTAAACTCCATCTGCCAGTCCTCAGCCCATGGACCCAATTGATCATGATCTCTTTATAATCTTAGATAACCTTCTTCACAGTCCACTATATCACCAATTTTGGTGTTATCTGAAAACTTGCTAACCATGCATCCTATATTCTCATCCAAATGATTTATATAAATGACAAACAAAAGTGGACCCAGTGCCGATCCCTGTGGAACACCACCGGTCCATCCCGAAAAACAACTTCCCTCCACCACCCTCTGTCTCCTATCATCAAGCCAATTTTGTATCCAATTGGGAATTAGTTGGTTACCTATCAGTTCTGTGCTCACAGACCTGCATTGGCTTTCTGTCTGCCAGTGCCTCACATTTAAAACTTTCGGTTCTGTGTTCAAATTCCTCCATGCAAAGTGACATGGAGGTAAGATTGGGACTGTTCACTGCACAGCTATGCTGGCATGCCAGTTTTGGTGGAGTGGTGGAAACCCTTGGGCAGTGCTGTGAATTTGTACCTGGACAGAGGGGGCAGTGGGATACAGCAGCCTACAAAAGATACATTTACAAGAATGGCCTATTCAGGACACCTGAAAATTCATGTATCTCTCATGCGTGAGGCTTCAACTTGCTTCGAAGCTAGACACGACTCTGTGAACTCAAACTGACATTCCATCTGTGTAAGTGGATGCTATCTTTACTCATGCTGTCCAATTCACCCATCACTTGTGTGCTCAAGGACCTACTTTATCTTCCAGTCCATCAGTACCTTGAATGTAAAACTTTCAGCTATGTGTTCAAGTCCTACCATAGGCGTCAGCCATGACTTGGTTAGTTGCATGCTTGCCTCTGAGTCACAAATTTCTAGATTAAAGTCCCACTCCTGCTGTCCTTGCCAATGATTATCCCTTAATTAAAAGAAAGCTTGAAGAACTGGTCAACGTTGCTATTCCCAGGAATTTGCTGTATTCAAATTGACTTCCACATTTCTTACGCTGCAGCACTCTTCAAAATGGCTTTCACTGGCTGTAAAGTGCTTTGAAATGTCTGGTGGTCATAAAAAGTGCTATATAGATACAGTTCTTTCTTTTACAGTCTCCCCCAACCTTTATCAGTAATCTTCTCAGTCCTGTAATTTTTAAAAAACTATGATATCCAGGTTTGTCCACTACTCCATCTTTGATTTCCATCTGAAGGCATCTGAGCCTTCTATGTATCCTAGGAATTTTCTCCCTAAACCGCTCCAACTCTCTTTTGTTTGATGCACTTCATGTATAACTTACCTCTAACTTCGCTTTGGCTACCTAATCTAATATCTCCTTACTTGATTCGCTGTTACTTTTTTTTATGATTAGGCTTCTGGATATTGGCTTCGAATTTATTATTATGTTAACAACACTATGTAAACACAATTTTTGCCCCATTTTATATCCTGTGTACATTTTTGACCATCTATCAATCTTGTCTTCACTGACCTAGATTAGCTCCTGGTTCTTCATTCCTTTCAGCTTAAGATTCGCATCCCCATAATCAGATTCACCAACTTTGTCTTTCCCATCTCTGTAACCTGCCCCAACTCTACACCCTCTGATAATCCTGCATTCTTCCAACTTTGCTGTCTTACGTACCCCACTTCCCTGTTATTGATGATCGAACCTTCAACCTAAATATCTCTGCCTTTCTACCACCCCTCCTCCTTTCTGCCCCACTTAAAATCTTCCTTTCTGAAGCTTTTAGTCAGTGTTTACTTCAGTGTTTACTTTTGATTAAATTGCTATAGTCTAGGCTGACCTGGAATGTTTTTCTGTTGCTAAATGTGCTGTATAAATGTAAATTGGTGGTGTTTTCTCGTGAGTTCCCTTAGCACAGCATTCTGTCTGCATTGGAAGTTGCTCTCAAACATTTCAGTAGAAAGCGGTCTCAATCATGTGTGACATACTGCTAGTGTCATTGTAGTGACGTTCTGACACTGATTATGGATTAAAAGGGTGACCTTTTTCCTTAGTTGTCACTTACGAAGTTGTTTTGCACCCTACCTTGGTCCTAATGTTTCTCAAGTGATGACAGCCTTGCCATTCAAAATACTATTCAAGGAGAAAAGATGAAGGATGCCTTCAGTCCTATAATACCTCTTAAAAGGATCGAGACCACATTCATATACCTGTCAGGTGAGATCAGAAAATACTGGAAAAACTCAGCATGTGTGATGACAGCAGCCAAATTAATGTTTCAGATGCAGAACCTTCAAGTTTCTGAATCCCTACAGTGTGGAAACAGGCCCTTCGGCCCAACAAGTCCACGTTGAACCTCGGAACGTCCCACCCAGTTTCATGCCCCTCACCTAATCTACACATCCTTAGTGACAATTTAGCATGGCCAATTCACCTAACCTGCACATCTTTGGACTGTGGGAGGAAACCAGACCACCCGGAGGAAACCCGCGCAGACACGGGGAGAATGTGCAAACTCCACACAGACAGTCGCCCAAGGCTGGAATTGAACCCGGGTCCCTGGTGCTGTGAGGCAGCAGTGCTAACCACTGAGCCACTGTACTGCCTTGCTTAATTAAATCAGTAATTAGGTGGAAGGACAAAAGCCATATGCACACTTGGTTAGTGCTTTTAGGAAAACAAGAAAATTTAGTTCAGGGAAGATTGTACAAGAACAAAATTTTAGATATAGTGTGTTATCTCTGTGAATCATGTCACATTGCTGTTAGGAAATATTTTCATAAAACAATGCAAGCTCTTTATTTAGGCTTTTATTGCTAGATTAAGTAAATAAAGGCCTTTTCAACATTAAAAGTGTTTAGTAAGCATAAGTATGTCTTATTTATTTGCATATTTTAATTAATTACAGGTTACTTGCGGAATGTGGCTACATCTGCTACGAAGAAAGTATCAGACACGATGCGAGAAACTGCTCAAACAATAAAGAAATCTGTAGAGGAACATAGAGTAGACAATCTCCTTGATATGGTTTGAACAGCTACAGTATTGCAAGAAATTATCTGTTAAAACAAAGTTATGAGTGTGAAGTTGGATTTTCTACTGAGTGGTAAAGATAGAGTGCTAGTTTCATAAGTTTTCTTTTCTGTTGAGAAATGAGCATTGATAATCTAGAAGTTTTAAACAGTTTTGAATATAATTCGTTTCCTCTTAAAATAGCATTCCTCAGAATTAAATACAAATGCACTATCTAGAACATGATAAAGTTTGGAAGAGGTAGCATTATTGACTGTGTGAGTTTTACTTTTGCCAGTGCTCATAGAGTCATAGTCATTAAGAAACAAAAGAAGGGCATTTGGCCCAACAGGTCCATTCTGGGATTACATCCTTTACTGGAGCCATGACTGAGGACATCTTGGCATGAATTTAATATTTGTAGGCTGGATGATCTCCCCTTGCTGTTTCTGTTTGTGCTGCCTTCCTTGCCTAACAATTGGAAAATTAGAGTTGATGGTCAGAAACATTTATGGCTATTGAAGTTTAGCATTACAACTGTTGTCAAGCTTTTATAGCCATACTGTGCAAAATCAAGTATTATAGATTTAGGCTTCACGTTCTTTAGTGGACGTCACTGTTCAGCACTGCCCTGATATGTATGTCAGTACAAAGCTACTGCAAAAACACAAAAATGTTTATCTAAGATTTATCACGTAGAACTGTATATAGGATGTGCTATAGTAGAACATTTCTACAGTAATCTTGAATTGATAAGCACTTTAATGTGTTTGTTATTGTGCGGAAATTGTTCAATTTTCCACTACCTAATTTAAATATTTTAAATACTGTGCTGTAGCAAATAAACCAGGGCTTTGTTCTACTGAATTTTCCTGTTTATTTCGTAGGCTGTCTTAGTTGAATAGCTACATAATTCCAGTATTTAATATGCAGGTGTTCACCAACTATTCTTCACAAGTTCTTGCTTCTGTTATGCTGTAATGAGACTAGAGTATCTGGAAATGATGGGGGCGGTGACAAATAATTACAGAGAAGTTTATCACTGCAGTCTTCAGCAATCAGTACCTACACCAGTGAGTTTGCAGAAGATGATTGTACAGTAGAGGGTGCTATTGTTACAGTTATCTCAATTGCTTACACCTAACCTAAAGATTGTTGTAATTGTAGTATTGGGAAGAAAAATCATTAATTGATACCAGAGGTATTATCCAAATGTACAACTTTGTTTTTTTTTCAAGACTGCCTTGCTGTTGTTTCTGTTTTACTGTCAAAATCTCTTGTATCGTTTACACTCCATCAGGAGGAGAATCGATAGGTGACTTTTCCCAGTGCAACATTGAAGAAGTAGTACCTATGGACATCACCCAATCCTCTTTCTCCTTGAAATGCAACAACAGAGCAAGGAATTTAACTCTACCTGACTGCACCTCTTAGCATCTAGCTGTGTTTTGAACACCAACAGAGTCACTACCCAGGACAGTCCTTGGGATGAATCAGCATTTACTTTGGAAATAGCAAGAACTGCAGATGTTGGAGTCAGTCCAGCATTTACTTCAGTAGCCCACTCCCAACTCCATTTCAAATTTGTTCCCCAGCAGATGGAATGACTTATCTAATTCCCGCAATGGTTGCTCCCTGCACACCCTTCACCTTATTGTTCCAAAGCTTTTTTTTAGAGAGAGCAGGAATATTGTAGAAATAAAATACAGAAAAAGGCAAGAAACAAAACTTTTAAGGACAGTAAAAGCAAAGGTAGAGACAAACGTAGATGAACATATTGAAAAGTTTTCAGGCCAACTCTTAATGTTTTCCTCACAGGCAGTCCCTCAGGATTTTGGTTGGGACATAGTTAAATTGAGGACTTCAGAAATGTACAGAATCCTCACCTTTCTCCACTATTGTGGCATTAACATTGGAATGCTAGAATATTGCAAGGGGCACACCGATATTTTGAAATTAAATAGTGGCATAGAAGGAAAAAAAACTTACATCTTAATTTCACTTCTCATCATATTGTCAGCCCATTCCAGTGAGTGATGTTGTACAGGGGCACATGTGGCAGCTAACTTATGCTAAACATAGTTTCACAAACAGCACTGAAATGAATTATGTAAATGATGGAAGGATGTGAATGCATTAGGGAGAGTGTAGAAGGTGATTATGAGAATGGTTCCAGCCGTGAGACACTTCAAGTTATTTGGAAAGATTGGGAAGTTAGACCTATTTTCCTCTGAGAGGAAAATGGTTCTGAGGGGAGATCTGATACAAGTTCTCAAAACCATGTAGGGTCTGAACAGAGTTGATAAGGAGAAACTGTTCTTGTTCAGAGGGCACAGTTTTAAATTGTTTTGCAAAATAAAGCAAACGTGAGGTGAAAATACTTGTTCCCACATTGAACGGTTTGGTTTCAGAGTACAATGCTTGGAGGTCTGGTGGAGATGGGTTCAATTGAGGCATTCAAGAGGGCATTGGACAGTTTTTAAATAGAAACAATTTGCGGGATTAGGGGGTAATTCAAGAGTTTAGCACCAGGTAAAGTGCTCAGAGCCAGTACTGATATGATGAACCAAATAGCCTCCTTCTGTACTGTAACAATTTGGTGGGTTCACCTCCCACCATAGCAGCTAGTGGATTTTAAACTTGTTTCAAAAAGATTGTGATTGGAAACATAGTCTCAGTGATGATGCTGTGAACCTATCATTGACTGTCATAAAAATCCTCTGGTTCGTTGATGTCCTTACATTTCTTTCCTTTAAGGAAGAATGAAGAAGTATACCTAACCTGTCTGGTTAGATTGTCCAGCAGAACTTTTTGGAAAGTAATCACAAGGGGAACCCTAATCGAGTTGCTGTTGTTTCTCTTCCCCATCATAAGGGCACTGAGGTCAACTCTAGAGTCCTAATTGTTCCTGTGCCTGCATTCCATTAGACTAACGTGCCAGCGGTCAATAGATTTCCACAGTCTTTAGGCGAATGCTGCAATATTTCATGCACTAAGTTACTGGGAACTTATTGAGAAGGCCACTTATTCCAGTTTAATGTGTCTCTTTGTTGTAAAAATAGTAGCATCTTTGGAAGCTAAATGACTGGAATTTATTACTGCATAATTGAAATTTGCAACTATCCTGCTACTCTTGCACCTGTTATTCCAAAAGTCAGTGCAATTTAAATCATATCATAGAATCACTAGAGTGTGGAAACAGGCCCTTCAGCCCAACCAGTCTGCACTGAACCTCAGAGCATCCCACCCAGACCCTTTCCCCTATAAACCACCTAATCTACACATCCCTGAACACTACAGACAATTTAGCATGTCCAATCCACCTAGCCTGCACATCTTTGGACTGTGGGAGAAAACCTCACACAGGCACGGGGAGAACGTGCAAACTCCACGCAGACAGTTGCCCGAGGGTGGAATTGAACCTAGGTCCCTGGTGCTGTGAGGCAGCAGTGCTAACCACTGTGCCACCTAAATCCTGTACAAGTCCCACACTTGGTGCAGTAAATACACAAATGTGACAATGCCTCTGCCTCAGAAGAAAAAAAAATCTGTAAAGTACTTATTTCACAAGTATCTTAAGCAAGAAATGTTTTGCAGTCAGTATTTACAAAAGGTAATTAGAGTCCAGACTCTCTTTAATCAATAAAGTCTCCATAAGACTGCTTTTTCACTAAAGATAAACAATTGGTGGTAATTTAACCTGAGGATTACTGTGCCTCAGGCAAAGGGTAAGGTTGAGAAGGTAGGAACTTTATGGTGACTTCAGCTGGTGCAGGCATTGAACCCACACTGTTGACTTCACACTGCATTACAAACCATCCAGCCAACAGAGCTAACCAACCCCCACTTAATCAACATGGTCTAGTTGATTCAAACTTTTTAAAATATCAGATTTATCTTTGCTCTGTTAATCTCATTAACCACTTATTATTGAAAATGTTCTGTATAAAACAATTAAATAAGCTCAGTTATATTAGTTTTCATTTTTTTTTTATCAATGTATTACTGAATTCTAAAAGTCCAAAAGTATTTTACTGATTGTGTAATTCTGAGATTAACTATCATGACCTAAAATGATATGCAGGTAGTTGAAACCCAAATGTAGAATGTCTTACAGGTAATTAGTTAGGTATTCGGTCATTGGATAAAAGCCGGAAGAACTGCGGATGTGTAAATCAGGAACAAAAACAGAATTTGCTGGAAAAGCTCAGCAAATCTGGCAGCATCTGTATTTTTTCTTCAGAGTTAACGTTTCAGGTCCAGTAACTCTTCCTCTGAGAAAGGGTTACTGGACCTGAAACATTAACTCTGAAGGAAAAAAACAGATGCTGCCAGACCTGTTGAGCTTTTCCAGCAACTTCTGTTTTTATTTGGGAATTGGAATTGGAAATACAAAGTTTTAGTTTTTCTTTTTAAAGCTCTTCCTTTTCTTTCTGCATCTCCTTACTCAGGAAGGTGAAGGTGAATAGTTTCCTGGTCAGCATTACTAAAGACTAGCTTTCAACCTCTGAATTGTTAATTGAATTCAAATTTCACTGCAGCCTATGGTGGATTTGAAACCATGTCATCAGAGCATGAGCCTAGCCTTCTGGATTATTAATCCAGTGATATTACCATTACGCAATCTCTTCCCCAGATTGATTTTATGGTGGCCACTTGCTTCTGCCCTCTCGCTATGCTTCAGCTGTCCAGAGTTGACTATGTGCAGTCTTCCCAAGTGACAGACTTAACAAACAGTTCCAGTGGCAATGAACTAATCGGATCACAATTTCTAGTTTTAAATTAGGCATCTTGCACCTGTAACAAGCTTGAG
>NW_025966745.1:21967-32559 GCF_021869965.1 Rhincodon typus | reverse complement strand
ATGGTAGACTAATTAGTAAAATTGGGTCACATGGAATTCAGGGTGAACTTGCCAATTGGATACACAATTGCCTTAACTGTTGGAGGCAGAGTGGTGGTAGAATGTTGCTTTTTGAACTGGAGGCCTGTCACCAGCAGTATTCCGCAGGGATCAGTTCTGTGTTCTCTTTTGTTTGTCATTTATATAATATAAAATATAGAAGGCATGCTTAATAAGTTTGCGGACGACACCAAAATTGGTGGCATTGTAGACAGTGAAGAAGGTTTCCTAAGATTTCAAAGGGATCCTGATCAAATGGGTCAATGGGCTGAAAAAATGGTGGATGGAGTTCAATGTGGATAAATGCGAGATATTGCATTTTGATACAACAAACAAGGGTAAGATTTGTACAATTAATGGTATGGCCTTAGGTCGTGTTGTAGAACAGAGGGACCTGGAGGTGCAGGTACATAATTCTTTGAAGTTTGCATCATGTAGACAGAATGGTTAAAAAGGCGTTTGCCATGCTTGCCTTCATTGCTCAGTCCTTTGAGTATAGAAATGGGGAAGTCATGTTGAGATTGTACAGGACATTGGTGAGGCCTCTTCTGGAATACTATGTGCGGTTCTGGTTGCCCAGTTATAGGAAGAATATTATTAAGCTGGAGAGGGTTCTGAAGAGACTTACCAGGATGTTGCCAGGAATGGAAGGTTTAAGTTATAAAGAAAGGCTGGGACATTTTTCACTGGAGTGTAGGACGTTAAAAGATGACTTGAAAGAAATTTATATAATAATGAGGAAAAGATAGAGTTAATGGTAGTTATCTTTTCCCTCGGATGGGGAATTTCAAGACTAGAAGGCACATGATTAAGGTGAGAGGAGAGATTTACAAAAGACATGAGGGGCAATTTTTTTTTTTACACAGAGGGTGATTTGCGTGTGGAATGAACTTCCTGAGGAAATAGTGGATGTGGGTACAGTTATAATGTTTAAAAGACATTTGGTTAGGTACATGAATAGGAAAGGTTTGGAGGGATATGGGCCAGGAGCAGGCAGGTGGGACTAATTTAGTTTGGCAAGGGCTTGTTGGACTGAAGGGTCTGTTTCCTTGCTGTATGATTCTATGAGAGAGTCCAGTAGGACTGTGGTAACTTTACACCCAGGATTATCCTCCTTGCACAGCCTGTAAATGTGTGGTGTATTGCTGTCTGATCTGTTTGTGCCTTTTTTTTCAGCGAATCCTGACTGCAGATTTCTGTGAGGGCTATAAAGTCACCAACATCGAAGAAATTGAGCGCCAGGGTTTAAGTGTAAAAGATGTGAGTGCTGATTTTTTTTTTTATTGCCCCCACTCGCCCACTTCCTCAGATTTACTCCTTATCCCTCCTGAAGGCAATGGTTTGTGTACAAGCAGTAGAAGCCCTGTGGATACTCACACCCTCCCAAGTGATCAGAGGGTAGGGAAGATCCCAGATCAATCTCCACACTTGATGTCCACAAACAACGCACTCTAGAATTATTGCATGGGTAACGGGAAGGGGAACCATCTAAATCTAATTATTTTTCAGTGTTAATCTTAGCCCTATCTAGCTCCTTTTTATAGGTTCTATACAAATTGAAGCTTATTGTTGTTGGATCCATTGCTTGAGCAATCCAAAATAAAACTCAACTAACTTGTCAGCTTTCCTGATTAGCATTCTGTTTCAAAGCTTTTAAAAGACACTTTTCCTGTGAAGATGTGGAGGTCTCTTCCCAGCAACTGCCCTGTGTGAAAAAGTCCTGTGCTCATTGAAAACTCTGCAAAACATTTCTATTGGCCTGAACACTTTTTTAAAAGGTACTTCAGGAAGTTTAAAAGAGGATTGAAAGTACTGGGTTGAAGTGAGAAAGGATATTTGGAAAGCAAAAAGGGGGTATGAAATAATATTGGGTGGTTAAAATTAAAAAAAATCCAAAGATGTTTTATTAGCGGATTAAAAGCAAGAGGAAACTTAAAAAAGGCCTGTCTGAGATGTACATGATAACTTGTATAGGGTTATAAATGAAAATTTTGCCTGTCTTCATAAAGGAGAGGGATGGTGCAGATATTCTAGATAAAGAGGAACGGTGTGAAATGTTAGATAAAATAAGCATAATGAGAAGGGGTAAGTACTTCAGGGGCTGACCTCCTTGAAGGTAGGTAGATCACCAGGGCCAGATGAATTGTATCCTAGGCTATTACAGGAACCCTGAGAGGAAATAGTGGAAGCTTTGATGATCACTTTCCAACCCTCACTAGACACAGGTGAAGGATTGCAGGTTTGCAGATGTTGTACCATTATTCCAAATGGGTGCAAGGGATAGCCAAATAATGGATTGACTAAACTTACTTATTTGGAACCTGTAGTTAATTGTATTTAAGATGTTAATGTCAAGAGGTGAGGTTTCCATTTGTAACAGTCGTTGTCCATTTTTTATGGTGAGCATACTGTTATGGTTGGTGTTATGACCAGATCTTCAAAAATGTTCCCCAACTTTATTATGATTTCAGATGGGATACCCCAAACAAATGAGAAATAATCTGACTCCCTTAGCTGGGTTGCAGCAGGTTAATATGAAAATTCCATTGGGTACCTTTTTGGATACCTTTCCTGCAGAGCTAAATTAACTTGTTTTAAAAGGAACCCATTTAACCAGATTTCCTGGAATTAATAGATGGATGGTTCAAAAAATTTATGCCAATCAGTCTCTGAAATGCTCATGAAAAGCAGGTAGATGAACATTGCAGCCCTTGTAGTGGATGTTACCAATAGTTTTAACATTGGTAGGTGAACATAGAACATAGAACATAGAACAGTACAGCACAGTACAGGTCCTTCGGCCCACGATGTTGTGCCAACCTATTATCCTACTAAGATCAATCTACCCTGCATACCCTACATTTTACTATCCTCCATGTGCCTATCCAAGAGTCGCTTAAAATTCACTAAAGTATCTGACTCCACTACCACTGCTGGCAGTGCATTCCACGTGCCCTCCACTCTGTGTGAAGAACCTACCTCTGACATCTCCCCTATACCTTCCTCCACTCACCTTAAAATTATACCAACTCGTAATAGTCATTTCCGCCCTGGGAAAAAGTCTCTGACTATCCAATCTATCTGTGCCTCTCATCATCTTGTGCACCTCTATCAAGTCACCTCTCATCCTTCTTCGCTCCAATGAAAAAACCCCTAGTTGCTTCAACCTTTCCTCATAAGACCTGCCCTCCAGTCCAGGCAGCATCCTGGTAAATCTCCTCTGCACCCTCTCTAAAGCTTCCACATCTTTTCTGTAATGAGGTGAGCAGAACTGAACACAATATTCCAAGTGTGGTCTAACCAGTTGAGCAGTGGGCTTCACATTCCTTATATTTCCACTTTGGTTGTGATTCTGTAGTTCTGATCCCTTTCAAATATCATCGAATTACGAGCATCCAGGATGAGAGTGTGACCTTTTCTTCTCCTTTGTTGGTTGCAGCGTTCAGTGTGAAACGGTCTTTACCTGCAACGCAGGAGTAATTAGGAATAGCGCACTAACATTCAAACAGACTGGTACCGATAGCATTCAGTCTCACTAGTGCACTCTCCAAATTGAAACTGGCTTTTTAATCCCTCTTCTTCTGTAATCTGCAAAGGGGAAAATGTAAAATGTCTGCAATTTGGGACATAAATTTATAGGGTATGGCTTACTTTCAGCAGGAGTTAGTCACCCATTCAATATCTTAGTAGTCGCAAGAGACTACAGTCCAGTCTGATGATTTGCCTCTTTCCTCACCTTTTAAAGGCTGTTGTTTTGAAGTTCCTTTTCCAAGCATATGTGAAATTCTGTGGGTGTCTCTTTCTCTCTCTCTCCTGCCAATCACTTAATTTACATATACTGCCATTTTTGACGATTTCAGTCTCTTTCGTTTGGGAAAAAAAAACGTTTTAAAATCCCTTGTTAAAAATGTGCTCAGAACATCAGGGTTCTGACCTATAGTCGCGACACTTTGTAAAAAGAAGAGCTGGAGGAGATGTTGTATATACTGATGCATTTTTTCCCCTTCCTTTCCTCAGGTTGCAGACAAACTAGTCAAGACATTTGCAGAGCAGATATTTTACACTGGGTTCATCCATGCTGATCCCCATCCCGGAAATAGTAAGTCTTAGGTGTAGGGCTCCAGATGACTCTAATTTTTGGTACAACCGCTACAGAGGAGAAGATGACAGTTTTAACCAAAATTAATTTATATCATGATAACAGGAACTAAAGGGGAAGACAGTACTTTGCAATCAACAACACTGGCATTTATAATGGCATCTTTAACATGTGAACTTGCTCTACAGGAAAACTTTCAAACAAAATATTTGGATAAATGCCTCCAAACTTAGAAAAGAGCTAGGCTTTAAAGAGCATTTTATAAGAATAGAGAACACGGAGAGTTAGAAAGAAATTCAAGAACTCTAGTCCAAGGCAGCTGAAAACACTGCTGCCAATTATGCTGAGATTGAAATTGGGAATCCTGAAGAATTCAGAGTTTTGGCAAAGATTTGTAGCTTGGGTTGTGGCTGAGGTTGTTGACTTGCTCATCGAGCTGGCTTGTTTTCGTTCAGCCGTTTCGTCGCCATGTTAGGTAACATCAACAGTGGAGCCTCCAATGAAGTGTTGTTCTTCTCCGCTTGGAATTTATACTGTTTGGTCTTCTACCTGTAATGCAATCAACAAAGACATAGAATTGGACCCCATATAGATCAAAACAGGAAATGACACTACTCACCATAATGGACCAGACAGTATAAATTCCAAGGGGAGTGGAATAACATCGCTTCATTGGAGGCTGCACTGATGATGTCACCTATCATGGTGACGAAACGTCTGAACAAGAAGAAGCCAGCTCTGCGAGCAAGTCAACAACCTCAATCCTGAAGAGGCCTGAAATAAAGGAGTATAGAGATCTCAAAGTTGCAGGGCTGGAGAGATTAATGGAGATCTAAACATGAGAATGAGAATTTAGAAATTCGGCGTATTTCTGATTAGGGATTTAGGTCAAGCGAGGTAAACGGATTACACATGAAGACAGTAGCGTGACTACCTTCACCATGAGCAGTATACAGTACTTTTAAAGTGAACCTACTACATGTCAACAATTTCTCACAGTGCCTCACAGAAACATGATCACATTGAAGTAAAGTGTGTATGAATATATACAGAGATGAACCACTTTGCAACAGAAAGATCTCTGAAACACCAGTGAAGTAAAAACCAGCTCATCTGTTTTGAGGCAGGAATATAGGCCTAGGAGACCGGGAGACTCCCCTGATCGGATCTTTATTACCTATCTGAATAGGTCGACATTCTTCCCTCAATCACATATTGAACATATTTCTGGTTCCAATCTTTTTTTCTCTTCCTGTGCCTCATGTACTTCCTTTATATCCCTGTAAGTCAGTTTCATATTTTCCTTTTTCCTTTTTGTGCAGTTTTGGTAAGGAAGGGCCCTGATGGAAAAGCAGAACTGGTGCTCCTTGATCACGGGTTGTACGAAAGCTTGAATATAAAGTAAGTGCTTTTTAAAAAAAAGGTTTTGTTCTTGATTTTTGTCTACAATTATTATTTGTTCACAGAATGTGGGTATTTCCGCTGCTTACCTTACTTTCTCTAGCATTTCAATATGTTGCCATGGTAGGATGTTATTGCTTTCAGACCACAAACCCAAATAATGCTTTAATGAGCAGCTTGTAGCTCCTATTATTTTGTAAAGGTGGGTAACAAGCTCTTGAGACTTTTGAAATGAAAGAAAGTTTGATTATAACTGTGTTTATCTGAGTTTATAAATGGAGCTATGGAAGATGTCTTAACATAGCGTGTCATTTGGACTCAGGTCACAAAGACAGCTGCACTGCTGAGGAAATCCAGTTGTGCAAACTTTTCCCTGGTAGAAGAGAAAGTTGAGAGGAGATTTAATAGAGGTATTGAAAACCAGGGCGGGGGGGTCTGGACAGGGTACAAAGGGAAAATTTCCCATGGTTTGAAGGCTTAAGAGCAAGAAGGTGCAGATTGGAGACATAAGAAACATTTTCGTGTAGAGTGTGGTTGGGATCTGGATTACACTGACTGAGGATGTGATGTAGACAGGTTCAGTTTAGACATTCGAAAGGAACTGAATTGTTACTCAAAAAGGAAGAATACACAGGGTTATGAGGCGAAGGTGGGAAGTTGCACAATTTATGTCTGAGAGCCACTACAGAACTAATAAGCTGAAAGGCTGCCTTTTGAGCTGGAACCATTCCGTGTTTGTGACGTCTCTTAAGAATGTATTGAACTTGTCCTTCCAACTCCAAGAACCAGGGCCTTTGGGTGTTTAGAGTGTACATGTCTCTGCTACAATGCAAGCCTATGGAAAGTGGAGGCAGTTTAGCAATTCTGCAGTTTTGAGCACATTCAGCAAGCAGCAGAGCTGAGGTTTGACTTCAAAGTAATGATGCAACAAAGATAAGAACCTATAAAGTGAATGGTTCTAGAGCCAAGTTTCCCAATCTACACCACTAGCTGTGTGCCAGAAATCCATCAGAATATTTACTGTCCTGTTCTGTAAACAGACAAGTTTAGATTGTGCTCTTCTTATCTATAAAGTCTGCACAGCACTGGCCTTGCTGTCTCTGGGGTTGACTGAGTTATGCCTGTGTTTGTGCATGTTTTTATTTTGAAAGTTACAAATCACTTACAGCCCTGAGACAGCCTTGGTGAGAAAGTTAACTGTTTGCATAACTGCTAGCAGCACTGTTGTTGCCTCCCAAAATAAGACCGTTCCAGGTAGTTTGGGAAAACTGATCTTTGGGAATCTATAGGCTACCAGATGAAATTGTTCACAGTTCCCATCCTTTTTCTTTATTTTGGCAGACCCGAATCTGTGCTTTGAGCATCACCTAGAATTTCCCCTGTTTAACTCTACTGAAAGTCATGGTTGTGTGCAAGAGATATTCAAGGACAACCACTGATTCTAGAACTGAGCATTATATAGGGTTACAGTCCTCTGGAGAGAACTAGGGAAGAGGTCCACAGATTCAATCAGTGGGTTTCTATTGCATACAGGTCTGGGTATTTAAACAAAAATAATAAGTTGGCTATAACATGAGTCAGTTCTCAGAGTCAAGGTAGGATCTCATATGTTGCATCCAAGAATATAGTTTTGATTCTGATCCTTTGCGCTTTTAGTTCGTTCACGGAAAGGATAATACTCCCAACATATACAGACCACATAAAAAGTCATTTTGTTATCCCCTCCATAAACTCAATTGCATGCCTTAAAATCGAGGAATCTCTTCCTCTCCCTTGAAGATGAGACATGAAGATTAAGTCTCCACCCCAAACCACACATATGACATGTTTAGGAAGAATCAGTCTAATCCACTTATTCTCCAGATTTCGATGAAGTCACATACAGAATAATGAGGTACTGCATTTGCCTAGGGTAAGGGAATAGACCAGAAATAGTGGCATACTGAAAAATATAAGGGAACAAAAAAAACTTGAGTGCATGTCTCTATAGATCCCTGAATGTAGCAGGAATGCAGTGGATAGGAAAGTATACAGAAAACTTTCCTTTATTAGAGATAGTAGGAACTGCAGATGCTGGAGAATCTGAGGTAACAAGGTGTAGAGCTGGATGAACACAGCAGGCCAAGCAGCATCAGAGGAGCAAGAAGGCTGACGTTTCGGGCCTAGACCCTTCTTCAGAAATTTCTCACTTTTTCCTTTATTAGCCAAGATTTAAAAATATGGGCAGCAAGGTTATGCTAGAACTGTATTAAATGCCAGTTAGTCCATAGCTCCTATGGAATGTGTAAAGTTTGATCACCACATCAGCAGCATGACTGAGAATATAAAGAAGATTTATGAGGATGTTGACTGGAATGGAGAATTTTTGGCATTGGAACAGACTAGATGTGTTAGGCTTGTTTTCTTTGGAACGCAGGAGGCAGATGGGAGTTTCAGCTGAAATGTCAGCCTTAGGTCAGTTTGTAGCACACTTGCCTGTGAGTGAGAAGGATGCAAGTTCAAGTTCTACTTGCAGAGTTTGAGCACAAAGTTAAGGTTGGCACTCCATTGCAGTGCTGAGGGAGTGCAGCACCGTCAAATGTTGTGTTTCTGATGAGACATTAAACTGCGTTCTTAAAACACCCCTGGCATTATGTCAAAGAGCAGGAGAGTTGGCCTTGGTCAATATTTATACCATCAATCAACATCACAAAGCAACAGATTAGCTGATCATTATCATGTTGCTGTTTGTGTTAGCTTGCAGTATGCAAATTGGCTGCTGCGTTTCATTGCACTACAGCAGTGACTAAATTATAAGTTGACTTAATTGGATAGAAATTATTTTCGAACATGTGGTCATGAAATGTTCTACATAAATGCAAGCCTGTCTTTGGTATAAACAGTATTGCAATACCTAAGTAGGTAAATAGGAACAAACCGTTTTCCTCAGCAGAGTGGACCACAACCAAAAGACATAAATTTTAAAGAAATTGGTGAAAGGATTAGAGAGTTTTTTTCCCACTCAGTAGTGTGGGTTTGAAATTCACTGCCTGAAATGATGCCAGAACCAGTAGTGCTAACTATTGAAATAGAAAAAACAACTTGGATGTAATCACAGAGCTGCAAACCGTGACCTAGATTAGGCTGGGTATGTCTTTTTCAGCCAAATCTCTTTTTTTGCCCCAAATCTCTGTTGGCACAGGAAGAGGTTGTCATTCTGTCCCCTCATGTTAGTCACTGGATATCTGAGAGTCTGGTGTTGCCACTCCTGAGTCCCCCCCCGTGACACAGATTGAGAGTCCCTCGTGCTAGCGAGGCGAGGAATAGGGAGAGAGAGCAGTTGAACACGTGGCTACAGGGATGGTGCAGGAGGGAGGGATTCAGATACCCGGATAATTGGGGCTCATTCTGGGGTAGGTGGGACCTCTACAAACGGGATGGTCTACACCTGAACCAGAGGGGTACCAATATCCTGGGGGGGAAATTTGCTAATGCTCTTCGGGAGGGTTTAAACTAATTCAACAGGGGGGTGGGAACCTGAATTGTAGCTCCAGTGTACAGGAGGTTGAGAGTAGTGAGGTCATAAATAAGGTTTCAACCCTATCGCAGGAGTGTACCAGCAGGCAGGAAGGTGGTTTGAAATGTGTCTACTTCAATGCCAGGAACATCCGGAATAAGGTGGGTGAACTTGCAGCATGGGTTGGTACCTGGGACTTCGGAGACATGGATAGAGCAGGGACAGGAATGGTTGTTGCAGGCTCCAGGGTTTAGATGTTTCAGTAAGATCAGGGAAGGTGGTAAAAGAGGGGGAGGTGTGGCATTGTTAGTCAAGGACAGTATTACGGTGGCAGAAAGGACGTTTGATGACAACTCGTCTACTGAGGTAGTATGGGCTGAGATTAGAACCAGGAAAGGAGAGGTCACCCTGTTGGGAGTTTTCTATAGGCCTCCGAAAAGTTCCAGAGATGTAGAGGAAAAGATTGCAAAGATGATTCTGGATAGGAGCGAAAGTAACAGGGTAGTTGTTATGGGGGACTTTAACTTTCCAAATATTGACTGGAAACGCTATAGTTCGAGTACTTCAGATGGGTCAGTTTTTGTCCAATGTGTGCAGGAGGGTTTCCTGACACAGTATGTAGATAGGCCAACAAGAGGCGAGGCCACATTGGATTTGGTACTGGGTAATGAACCAGGCCAGGTGTTAGATTTGGAGGTAGGAGAGCACTTTGGTGATAGTGACCACAATTCGGTTACGTTTACTTTAGCGATGGAAAGGGATCGGTATATAAAGCAGGGCAAGAGTTATAGCTAGGGGAAAGGCAATTATGAGGCGATGAGGCAAGATTTAGGATGCATAGGATGGAGAAGGAAACTGCAGGGGCTGGGCACAATTGAAATGTGGAGCTTGTTCAAGGAACAGCTACTGCATGTCCTTGAGAAGTATGTAACTGTCAGGCAGGGAGGAAGTGGTCGAGCGAGGGAACAGTGGTTTACTAAAGAAGTTGAATCTCTTGTCAAGAGGAAGAAGGAGGCTTATGTAGAGATGAGGCATGAAGGCTCAGTGAGGGCGCTTGAGAGTTACAAGTTAGCCAGGAAGGACCTAAAGACAGAGCTAAGAAGAGCCAGGAGGGGACATGAGAAGTCTTTAGCAGGTAGGATCAAGGAAAACCCTAAAGCTTTCTATAGGTATGTCAGGAATAAAAGAATGACCAGAGTAAGATTGGGGCTGGCCAAGGACAGTAGTGGGAAGTTGTGTGTGGAGTCCGAAGAGATAGGAGAGCTGCTAAATGAATATTTTTCGTCAGTATTCACACAGGAAAAAGACAATGTAGTCGAGGAGAATACTGAGATACAGTCTATTAGACTAGACAGGATTGAGGTTCATAAGGAGGAGGTGTTAGCAATTCTGGAAGGTGTGAAAATAGATAAGTCCCCTGGGCCGGATGGGATTTATCCTAGGATTCTCTGGGAAGCTAGAGAGGAGATTGCAGAGCCTTTGGCTTTGATCTTTATGTCGTCATTGTCTTCAGGAATAGTGCCAGAAGACTGGAGACTAGCAAATGTTGTCCCCTTG
>NW_025966745.1:0-21957 GCF_021869965.1 Rhincodon typus | reverse complement strand
AGAGTACTGGGCTAATGGTAAGATTCTTGGTAGTGTGGATGAGCAGAGAGATCTCGGTGTCCATGCGCATAGATCACTGAAAGTTGCCACCCAGGTTGATAGTGTTAAGAAGGCGTACAGTGTGTTAGGTTTTATTGGTAGAGGGATTGAGTTTCGCAGCCATGAGGTCATGTTGCAGCTGTACAAAACTCTGGTGCGGCCGCACTTGGAGTATTGCGTACAGTTCTGGTCGCCGCATTATAGGAAGGATGTGGAAGCATTGGAAAGGGTGCAGAGGAGATTTACCAGGATGTTGCCTGGTATGGAGGGAAGGTCTTATGAGGAAAGGCTGAGGGACTTGAAGCTGTTTTCGTTAGAGAGAAGAAGGTTAAGAGGTGACTTAATAGAGACATACAAGATGATCAGAGGATTAGATAGGGTGGACAGTGAGAGCTGTTTTCCTCGGATGATGATGGCTAGCACGAGGGGACATAACTTTAAATTGAGGGGTGATAGATATAGGACAGATGTCAGAGGTAGGCTCTTTACTCAGAGAGTAGTAAGGGCGTGGAATGCCCTGCCTGCAACAGTAGTAGACTTGCCAACTTTAAGGGCATTTAAATGGTCATTGGATAAACATATGGGTGATAATGGAATAGTGTAGGTTAGATGGCTTCAGATTGGTTTCACAGGTCAGTGCAACATCGAGGGCCGAAGGGCCTGTACTGCGCTGTAATGTTCTATGTTCTATTCCTGAAAAGAGAATGGCAGTGAACTACCTGGACTTTCTCACCTTGTCCACTTTTACTGCTATCAGTTTCCTTTTTTGTGTTTATTCTGTCCTTCACTTCATCTCACTCAATTTTCCTGGCTCAGTTCCTCTTTATAAGCTGCTCATGTTATGGTCTGATACAAGATCCTCAACTTGAAACATTAGCCCGACCTTCCTGCCAGCCTGGCTCAAATGCCTCCAGGATCATCCCTGTTTATTTCAGGTACACAGTATCTGCATTATTCGATCCCCAGCTTAGTTTGGCCAGTACAGTACAGACTACAGAAGTGAATCTCTGTGCACAAGAAACCTTTGCATTGTGCTCCATTGGGTCAGAACACACACAAAATAGATAATATATATTATTAATCAACATACACTCATCACAATGACACAAACTGTTGCTTACCAGAAGGAAAGGCCTCGTTTGCCGATTTCCGAGCCCAACCAGCAAGACCTCTCTTACAGCCGGCATCTCCGTCAGGCGGGCAAATTCCTCCTTCTTTATCTCTCCCTGGGTCATGTGTTGACCAGAAGAGCTATCCACCAAGACGCGCTGACCCACAGGGAAATTCTTCACCAGGAAGACCAAACGCCAGTCGGGCAGCTGGTATATCTATGGAGAAGCTCAGGAGAGTTAAAGTCACAACCACTATATCATGCTTTCAATGAGAAAAGGTCAGTCTGTAAACTAAAATATGGACTGCTGATCTCTGAATTCCATTATTCAATTTAATACCTAGGACTTTAATGGACTAAAATGTTTTTAAAAAGGGTCCTATAACACTGACTTAAAATGGCTATAGGCACTATTTGACCAATGTAAGTTGACCAAATTTATCAAACCAACATTGATTAAACAAACAAAAATTTGAAAATAACATTTTATCCAAGAGGTAATGAAGCCAGTCAACCTCTCCCGAGCTTTAGAAAGGCCCTCTTCTCCCACGTCATTTACACCTTTACAAGAATCTTCACATTAGGGATGAAAACATTGTCTACAATTACGAAGCAAGAACGCAGTGAACTCATAAGATGAAATATGCAAACAAGCTGCTATTTCAAGAAGCTTTCTTTGCGGCAGAGCAAAGAAAGTATGGATTTTTAAGAGCACAGAATACAGTTGGAAAGGCTCTGCGTGGTTACAATGTTGACTGGAAAGAACAATCAGGAAACTAAGAACTTAAAGGTTAACTGCAAATATTTGCTACTTTTTATTGCTCAAATAACTAATCCAGACATTATGCTTTATTCTTTTAACCTCGTTTTCTGGGAGGGATGGGGAAGTGGGTGCAAAAGCTTAATACAATAGTGTAGAACATAGAACAGTACAGCACAGCACCGGCCCTTCAGCCCATAATATTGTGCCAACCTATTATCCTACTCTAAGATCAAAACTAACCTGCATACCCTTCATTTTACTATCATCCATATACCTATTCAGCATTCGCTTAAATGTCCCTAAGGTATCTGACTCTACTACCACCGCTGACAGTGCCTTCAATGCACCCACCACTCTGTGTAAATAAACTACTCCTGATATCTCCCTATACCTTCCTCCAATCACCTTAAAATTATGCCCCCTCGTAATAATCATTTCCGCCCTGGGAAGAAGTCTCTGGCTATCCATTCTATCTCTGCCTCTCATCATCTTGTACACCTCTATCCAGTCACCTCTCATCCTTCTTCACTCCAATGAGAAAAGCCCTAGCTCCCTCAACCTTTCCTCATAAGACTTGCCCTCCACTCCAGGCAGCATCCTGGTAAATCTCCTCTGCACTCTCTCTAAAGCTTCCACATCCTTCCTGTAATGAGGTGACCAGAACTGAACACAATATTCCAAGCGTGGTCTAACCAGGGTTTTATAGAGCTGCAGTATAACCTCGTAGCTCTTAAACTCAATTCCCCTGCCAATGAAAGCCAACACACCACACACCACCTTAACAACCCTATCAACTTGGGTGGCAACTTTGAGGGATCTATGGACGTGGACCCTAAGATCCCTCTGTTCCTCCACACTGCCAAGAATCCTGCAATTAACCCTGTATTCTGCATTCAAATTTGACCTTCCAAAATGAATCACTTCACACTTTTGTATAGTGTGCAGCAGCTGGAGGAGGCAAGTGAAAAGGTACAAAATTAAGTTACAATATTAGGAATTGCAAAAACAAAACCTTAAATTAATAAAAGCTTAACAAAACAATGTATATGAATTCCACTTTGGCAACAAGGTTATGAATTGATACACGGGGTAAATCCGCAAAAGAGTTTGTTGACATCAGGCCTGACTGAAGTCCAGTGGTGGAAGAATTACTCCCTCTCTATCATTGATCCAATGCAAGATTAATGTGGAGGGCTACGGGAATAAAGCAGGGGAGTTTAAAAGAAAAATTAAGTAGCTCGTTTGAAAAACTGTCATGAACATAATGGGCTACATCACCTCTTCCTGCACTAAGAATCTAAGATTTTAATTTAGCAGCACTCCTTCATATTATTGCACCTAAAATATCTTTACTGATATTGTAATAGCAAAACATAAGTAGAAGCTTTTAACTGTATTGTCACCAGATATCAAGTGTCTTACCATCTCTCAAACCATTTCAACTCAATCTGAGGCATGGATCACAATGCTCACCTCCATGACGCCATTCTCCCTCACCAGCATGCACCAGTTGGTAGGTTCTACTTTAAGGTGAGAGGGCTCTTTTTCAGCCATTGGCACAGAGCTGCGGCTTGGTTCCTCTTTAGGAGGGCTGAAGAGTGCTGAGCCAGACTCTCCATACAGCATCTCCTCTTCATCGTCCACTGTGGTACTGCAAATTTGAAACAAAACACACAGAAACTCTTGGATGTGACCAACAAAATTAATTAACATTTGTTAATTGTGCAGAACATGAAATCCCATTTCTTTTTGTTTATTCATTCATGGGATTAGGGGCGTTGCTGGCTAGGCAGCATTTACTGTTCAGCCCTAATTGCCCAGAGGGCAGTTAAGTGTTAACCACATTGCTGTGGGTTTGGAGTCACACGTAGACCAGGTCAGTTAAGGATAGCAGTTTCCTTTCCTAAAGGACATAAGCGAACCAGATGGGTTTTTCTGACAATCGATTCACGGTCATTGTCAGATTCTTAATTTCAGATGTTTACAGAATTCAAATTCCACCATCTGCCATGGTGGGATTCGAACCCAAGTACCAGACCATTATCTGGGTCTCTGGATTAACAGTCCAGCAATAATATCACTAGGCCATTGCCTCCCCTTAACAGTGTTATGAACCCAGCTAATGCTCCTAACGGACAAGTCAGATCTCAGACGAAATTAGTGGTCATTCACAGAAAAATAGGCAGAGAAAGCTTTCTTTTACAATAAAACTGACATTTATTTCACATAGGACAATCAAACCAAGCTAAATATGGAACACAGTTTAGAAGATCTTAAAACACACAGCAAAACAAAATCTGATCTATTTCCGAACATCTGCAGTTGAAATCCTGAGAATTACCCTTCTACATCAATCGTTTGGAACAACTCAACTTCTCGCCAGATAGAGTCATACAGCATAGAAACAGGCCCTTCAGCTCACAAACAAAAACCAAATTACACTATTCCTATTTACCTGCACTTGGTCCATAGACTATGCCCTGGCATTTTAAGTACTCACCTAGTTGTTTCTCAAATATTGCAACTGTACCTGCCTCTATGACCCTTTCAGGCAGCTTGTTCCATATTTCTATCAGCCTCTGGGTGAAAATCTTTTTTTTTTTCAGATCTCCTCTAAACCATTTACTTCTCACAGTAAACTCATGCCCTCTTGTCTTGGACAGATCTGCTATGTGGAAGACATTTTCACAATCTACTCTGTGCCTCTAATAATTTTCTATACCTCAATCAGGTCCCACCACAGCCTCCTCTGCTCCAAGGAATATAAACCCAGCCTATCCAGTCTCTCCTCCTAACTGAGACTTTTCATCCCAGGGAACATCCTGGTGAATCTCCTCTGCATCCTCTCCAGTGCGATCATATCCTTCCAATAATGTGGCAACCAGAACTGCATACAATATCCCATCTGTAGCCTAATCAATGTTTTATAAAGTTGTGGCATGACTTTCTTGCTCTATATTCTAGGCCCTGGCTAATGAAGGTAATCATCCAATATGCCTCATTCACTTCCCTATCTACCAATGCTAACAGCTTCAGGGATTTATGGACTTGTACACCAAGGTCCTTTTGTTCCTCAGTACTCCCTCGGGACCTACCATTCATTGTCAATATCCTTCCTTTATTAGGCCTCCCAAAATGCATCACCTTATACTTATTAGGATTAAATTCCATCTACCATTGTTCTGCCCAATTTACCAGCTGATCAATATCAGACTGCAGCCCAAGGCCATCCTCCTCACAATCCACAGCACCCCCAATTTTCATGTCATGTGCAAACTTAATTATACCTTCTACATTCACATCCAAGTCGTTAACATATATAACAAACAGCAAAATTCCCAGCACAGTTCCCAATGCTACACCACCGGTCACAGGCTTCAAATTACAAAAGCAACTTCCACCATCACGCTTTGGCTACTATTCCTAAGGTGCTTTTGGAGGTAATTTGCAATTTGCCTTGGATCCCACAGGTTCTTACCTTCCATGTGGGACCTTGTCGAAGGTCTTACTTAGATCTATGTAAACCACATCAACTGCACTACTCCCATCAATGTATTTAGTCATATTTTCAAAAGCTTTAATTTTAAATTAGACAGGATTTCCCTCTAATGATTCCATGCTGACTATCCCTGTTCAATTCCTACCTTTCCAAGTGTTGATTTATTGTATTCCTCAGAATTTTTTCCAATAATTTCCCTACCTTTGATGTCAGACTGACTGGTCTGTAGTTATCTGGCCTATCCCTGCTACCCTTCTTGATCAAAGCAACCACGTTAACTGTCCTCCAGTCATTTGGCACATCACCTGTGGCCAGTGGAGTATTTAACATATCTGCCTTGGCCCCATAATCTGCTCCCTTGCCTCCAAAAGCAACCTGGGATGCATCTCATCAAGCCTTGAGGATTTATGCACCATTATGCCTGCTTAAACACCTAATACCATCCCCTTTGTTAACCTTAACATGTTCCCTATCCTCATCATCACCAACCTAAGCAGCAGATGACATAATAACTCTATTAAACAGAGATAAATTAAGTGTGAAGAAGAGTGTCCCTTACCTCATGTTAGTAATCATGGTTTCCATTTCTGACTGGCTCCCTTTCATAGTGTCCTCCTTCACGACAGAGGCTCGGCTCTCTGTGGTAAACATTCCACTGATATCTCGGTATGCACAGAGAGCAATCACCTTTGACAACTGCAAGTGACAGTAAAATGTGCAAAACCATCAGCCAATCCAACTATTAGATGAAGCAGTGCAGAATCCTGCAGACAATAAATGCCTGACAAGAATGCTGCAACTCAAACCGTACAGCCACAAAGTTTCAACTCAACATGTAAACACAAGCCATACACAGTGAAGAAACCTGAACACTCTGCAGCATGGATCTTGCAGCTGCTCCTGGATTGCAGGTTTAAAGATTTATTACAGTTTTTTTTTTAAACAGTTATTACTGTCATTATAATTTTACTAATAAGGTTTTTATTCATTTTGTTTTATTAAAAAACCAAAAAATCGTGTTTTTTTTATTAGACTTTTTTTTTAAAAACGAGCATTCAAGGGTCTGCAGTAAATGGTTGAGGGTTTTTTAATTGTGAATTCAGAAGTTAAAGAAGTCTATATGTGTTTAGAGGGTTTTTTCACATTGCAAATGTTTTTAGAGGTGAGTTTTTTTTTTATAAGTGGTTGATTTTATTTAAGTTTTATACGTTTGATATATATATTATTTTTTCTCATTTTAACATTATTTTCTGTAGGTAGCAAAAGGTAGTTTATATATATTGAAGGTGTTGTTGAAGTTTTTTTCGGCTTAATGTTATTAAGGGTATATATGAGTGTGAGAAACGGCTAGTAGATCTAGAAAAGTTATTACACAGCAGGATCAATCAGATAGCTGAGTGACTGTCAGGAAAAATAAGAAGGTAGTTCAAAAATCTCTGGTGGCTATTCCTCTAACAAGTATTCAGTTTTAGGAACTGTAGAAGGGGATAGTCTCTCTGAGGAAAATAGAAGGACCTGTCAGTTATTGGACACTTGGAATGATTCTTATGTTAGGCAGCATTTGACAAGATTTAAGAGAATTACAGCTATAGAGGACTCTCCTGTCAGGGGCATAGACAGGAGATTCTGTAGCAGTGAGCATAAATTTAGGATGGATTGTTGCTTTCCTTGTGCTAGGATTAATGATGTCTCTAAACATTTCAAGCATACTGTTAAAGGTATGATTGAGAAGCCAGAAATTACTGTACACATTGTAGGAATGATACTTTTAGGGAAAAGATTAAAGCAGTACGCAATGAATTCAAGAGATTAGATAGACAATTAAAAAATATAAACCAAAAGGACTGTGGATCATGTAAATCAGGAACAAAAACAGAGTTGCTGGAAAAACTCAGCAGGTCTGGCAGCATCTGTGACGAAAAAATGTCAGAGTTAATGTTTTGGGTCCAGTGACCCTTCCTCAGGACAGCAACTTGGGTTTTTGCTCCTGATTAAAAAAAGTAGAACCTTGTTAGCAGGAATTTTTGGTTTGCTCCCAATGCCAAACTCAAACAAAGGAAGGAACAAAAGGTTAAAGTAGAATGTGAAGATTTAAAAGAGGTTGCAGAGGTAAGACAATAGATTGTAGAACTTGTTCTCTCCTCGAAAGTTGAGAGATGCTTTGACAGAGCTGTCCAAAATCAGAATGGGTCAAGACAGCATAGAAAGAAACTTTTTCCA
Organism: Rhincodon typus; assembly: GCF_021869965.1. Taxonomy (NCBI): domain Eukaryota; kingdom Metazoa; phylum Chordata; class Chondrichthyes; order Orectolobiformes; family Rhincodontidae; genus Rhincodon; species Rhincodon typus. Next base: position 14,325 of record NW_025966745.1, on the reverse strand, counting down.
TTAGCTGAAGGGGTATCAACCAGAGGACACAGATTAATGGTGTTTAGCAAAAGAACTTTTCTTTGTCAACAAGTGGTTAGCATTTGGAATACACTGTCTGAAAAGAGTGGTGGGGACAGCTTCAACTGGGGTTTTCGAAAAGGAATTAGCCAAATGCCTGAAGAGGAACAATGCAGGGCGTGGAAAAACATCAAAAGATGAGACTAGCTAAGTTACTCTTGCAAATGGCTTGCATGGGTATGATGGATCAAATGGCCTCCTACCCTGTTGAAAATGGTCCGAATCTATATCGAGATGATGAGTGCATAGAATGGAGTATTTACAGTTAATAATACAGGGAAGCACAAAAGCAGCCCTGATCAACAGGATCTAACAACATGGCCAGCAAAGTATGTTACTAAGTTTAATTTTCAACTTGCACTTTGTGGAAAATGTAAGAATAAGGAGCTGCCACGTGAAAGCAATAAAAGTGCTATAAAAGTTCACTTTCCCCTCAGAAATTACATCATTACATCAGTCATAGGTTCAAGTCACTGATGCTCAAGAATGTATGTTGGAGAGTCAGCACTAAGGCTTTACTGGTCAGGAATACGTACCATGTGTATTTGTGGCTTCTGCATGGTCAGTCTGTGGGTGTTTCCTCCATATGTGTCACGCTTCAATACAAACATCGTCACCTGCCCTTCGCCACTCATTATCACTACATAAGGATCGCACACTGCACAGTGCATAATTGGAGAGCCCAGATCCACAGGAATGAAATGCAGCTGGTTCACTGAGAGAACAGAATGTAAGTGGCATTCAGGTGCAGCAAAATCTGCAAGACTAGACACAATTCCAACTAAACCAGTTGCCGTGAGCCTAACCCTCCCTCTACTGACCCCTTCTCCCGCCTCCAACACACTCCTTCCTCCTGGACACCACCCCAAGGCCTCCTACCCTCCCTCGACCTCTTCATCTCCAACTACCGTCGAGACATCAATCGCCTCAACCTCTGCACCCCTCTCACCCACTCCAACCTCTCCCCCGCAGAACGTGCAGCCCTCCGCTCCAATCCCAACCTCACCATAAAACCCGCGGACAAGGGAGGCGCAGTTGTAGTATGTTACCGAGGCCAGACGCCAACTCTCCGACACCACCTCCTAACGCCCCCTTGATCGTGACCCCACTCCCGACCACCAAACCATCTACAACCTCATCGCCTCAGGTGACCTCCCACCCACAGCCTCCACCCTCATCGTTCCCCAACCCTGCACCTCCCACTTCTATCTCTTTCCCAAAATTCACAAACCTGACTGCCCTGGTCGACCCATTGTCTCCGCCTGCTCCTGCCCCACTCAACTTATCTCCACCTATCTCAACTCCATTTTCTCCCCCTTGGTCCAGGAACTCCCTACCTACGTCCGTGACACCACCCACGCCGTCCACCTCCTCCAGAACTTCCAATTCCCCGGTCCCCAACACCTCATCTTTACCATGGACGTCCAGTCCCTATACACCTGCATTCCCCATACAGATGGCCTAAAGACCCTCCGCTTCTTCCTGTCCCGCAGGCCTGACCAGTCCCCCTCCACTGACACCCTTATCCACTTAGCCGAACTCGTCCTCACCCTCAACAACTTCTCTTTCAATTCCTCCCACTTCCTACAGACAAAGGGGGTGGCCATGGGTACCTGCATGGACCCAAGCTATGCCTGCCTCTTTGTAGGTTTCGTGGAACAATCCCTCTTCCGTAGCTACACGGGCCCTAAACCCCACCTCTTCCTCCATTACATTGATGACTGTACTGGCGCCGCCTCGTGCTCCCACGAGGAGCTCGAACAGTTCATCCACTTCACCAACACCTTCCACCCCAACCTTAAGTTCACCTGGACCATCGCTAATACCTCTCTCTCCTTCCTGGACCTCTCTGTTTCCATCTCTGCCAACCATCTAGAAACCGATATTCATTTCAACCCCACCGACTCCCACAGCTACCTAGAATACACCTCCTCCCATCCACCTTCCTGCAAAAATGCCATCCCCTATTCCCAATTCCTTCGCCTCCGCCGCATCTGCTCCCAGGATGAGGCATTCCACTCCCGTACATCTCAGATGTCCTCGTTTTTCAAGGACCGCAACTTACCCCCTCAGTGGTCGAGAACGCCCTCGACCGTGTCTCCCACATTTCCCGCAACTCATCCCTCACACCTCCTCCCCGCAATAACAACCAAAACAGAATCCCCCTCGTCCTCACGTACCACCCCACCAACCTCCGGATCCAACGCATCATCCTCCGACACTTGGCCATCTGCAATCCGACTCCACCACCAAAGATATTTTTCCCTCCCCACCCTTATCTGCTTTCCGGAGGGACCATTGTCTCCGTGACTCCCTTGTCCGCTCCACACTCCCCTCCAGCCCCACCACACCCAGCACTTTTCCCTGCAACCGCAGGAAGTGCTACACCTGCCCCTACACCTCCATCCCAGGCCCCAAGAAGACTTTCCACATCAAGCAGATGTTCACCTGGAATTAAGAGTCTAATGATGACCTTGAATCCATTGTCAACTGTCGGAAAAACCCATCTGGTTCATTAATGTCCTTTAGGGAAGGAAACTGCCATCCTTACCTGGTCTGGCCTACATGTGGCTCCAGACCCACAGCAACGTGGTTGACTCCGAACTGCAAAGGTGAATGGACTGAAAGGGAACTAGAGAATAGGGGCAGTAAGGCTCAGAGGAAGAGCAGGTAGGGTGTGGTTGCGAAACAAAGTGGGTCTCGTGGACTGAAGCGCATCTGTTTCAATGCAAGTGTAACAGGTAAGGCAGGTGAACTTCGAGCTTGGATTAGTACTTGGAACTATGATGTTGTTGCTATTACAGAGACTTGGTTAAGGGAGGGACAGGATTGGCAGCTTAATGTTCCAGGATACAGATGTTTCAGGTGGGATTGAGGAGGATATAAAAGGTGGGGGTAGTTGCACCACTTGTTAAGGAGAATATCACAGCTGTATTGCGGGAGGACACCTCGGATGGCTCAAACAGCAAGGCAATATGGGTAGATCTCAGGAACAGGAAGGGTGCAATCACAATATCTGGGCTTTACTACAGGCTTCCCAACAGCCAGCGGGAGATAGAAGAACAGATATGTAGGCAGATTTTGGCAAGATGTAAAAGTAACTGGGTTGTTGTTGTGGTTGATTCTAACTTCCCATATATTAACTGGGACTCACTTAGTGCTGGGGCTCGGATGGGACAGAGTTCGTAAGGAGCATCCAAGAAGGCTTCTTGAAAAGGTACGTAGATAGTCCAACTAGGAAAGAGGTCGTACTGGACCTAGTATTGGAGAATGAGCCTGGCCAGGTGGTCAACATCTCAGTGGGGGAGTAGCTTGGCAACAGTGATCACAATTCAGTAAGCTTTAAGGTATTGATGGATAAAGATAGTGCAGTTGTCAGGTGATGGTGCTAAATTGGGGAAAGCTAATTACAACAGTGAGTTTTTTGAGGAAGTGGCGAAGATGATCGATGGGTGTAGGGCAGTGGATATTGTCTACATGGACTTCAGTAAGGCCTTTGACAAGGTCCCACATGGCAGGTTGATACAGAAGGTAAAGTCGCACAGGGTCAGAGGTGAGTTTGCAAGATGAATAAAAATCTGGCTTGGTCATAGAAGACAGAGGGTAGCAGTGCAAGGGTGCATTTCTGAATGGAGGGCTGTGACTAGTGGCATTCCTCAGGGTTCAGTGTTGGGACCTTTGCTGTTTGTAATATATATAAATGATCTGGAGGAAAATGTAACTGGTCTGATTAGTAAGAGATAGTAGGAACTGCCGATGTTGGAGAATCTGAGATAGCAAGGTGTAGAGCTGGATGAACACAGCCGACCAGGCAGCAGAGGAGCAGGAAAGCTGACGTTTCGGGTCTGGAACCTTCTTCAGAAATGGGGGAGGGGAAGGGGACTCTGAAATAAATAGAGAAAGGAGGAGGCGATGATGGAAGGTGGATAGCGAAGCAGATAGGTGGAGAGAAGACTGACAGGTCAAGGAGGTGGGGATAGAGCCAGTAAAGGTGAGTGTAGGTGGGGAGTTGAGAAGAGGGTTGGTCAGTCGACCAAATGTAAACAACTTAACCATACCCACTACATACGAGTCTAAATCACTGACATATCAGCACACAGCACTGAGCCCTCAGAAATCCCACTGGAAACAGGGTCCTCCAATCACCAAAACACCAAGTGACTTTCCCCTAGAACAGATGGGCTTTAACTTAATGATCAGTCTGCCATGTGGTATGGCATTCATGGACTTTAGTAAGACATCAAATGAGCTATTCACAAAAAAACTCAATCAAGTTAATCAAACACAATCTTCTCTAAACAATCCATGCTGCCTGTCCTTGATTAATTCTATTCTCTACATCAGAAAATTTACAGTCTCAGAACTTTTGCCAATTATTGCCTATCACTGGGACCAGCGTGCATAGTGTGTAATTACCTGGACTAAACCTTCCTACCTTTTCAAAAAGATGGTGCAATGACTGTAGCTGAAAGAACATTAAAATCTGAACCTGTCAGTAATGGACAGTTTAATTGTACTGGATGCCCCAAAGTTTGCAAGTACTCACCGCCTTCCAATAGACGAATTCCTAAAGGTGAAACTTGCACAATGTACTTATTGTCTCCAATGTTTCCAGCAAAAATAGTTGGTCCCTGTGTAGCAAAGCCACTGGCATCCAGCTCCATGATTTCCTGACCAGTCTGCAGGATCTACCATTTAGAGAGGGGGAAACATAAGACATAGACGAAATACATTAATTTCTGCGCGGTCTTTCCAACAGATTTAAGGGGAGAGATGATGGCATAGCAGTAATGAAAGCACACCGACGCGTCTACTTCCTCAGAAGTCTAAGGAAATTTGGCATGTCCATAATGACTCTCACCAATTTTTATAGATACGCCATAGAAAGCACCCTTGTACAGATGCATCACAGGTTGGGATGGCAACTGCTCTGCCCAAGACAGCAAGAAATAACAGTTGTGAACACAGTCCAGAATATCATAAAAGCCAGCCTTCCTTCCATTGAGAGATAGCAAGAACTGCTGATGCTGGAGTGAGAGATAACACGGTGTGCAGCTGGAGGAACACTGCAGGCCAGGCAGCATCAGAAGAACAGGAAAGTCGACGTTTGGGGTCGGGACCCTTCTTCAGAAATGGGGGGGGGGGGGAAGGGGGGCACGAAAAAAAAAAAAAGGGGGGTGGGGGGGGGGAAGGTAGGTGGGATGATGATAGGTGAGTGCAGGTAGGCAGTGGTAGGGATTAGTCAGTGAGGTAGAAGAGAAGACGGACAGGTTGTGTCAGGACAAGGAGGCGGGAATGAGAGGGAGGGTTGGTCATGGGATGAAGCTAGAGATGGAGAGATTTTGAAACTGGTAAAGTCTACATTGAGACCAGTGGGTTGTAGGCTCCCAAGGCGGCATAGGAGATGCTGCTCCTCCAGTTTCCGGGTGGCGTTATTGTGACACTGGAGGAGGTCCAGGATGGACATGTCGCCCAGGGAGTGGGAGGGGGAGTTGAAGTGGTTTGCGACTGGAAGGTGTTGTCGTTTGTCACGAACAGAGGGCAGGTGCTCTACAAAGCAGTTTCCAACCCTCCGCTTGGTCTCACCAATGTAGAGGAGGCCACATCAGGAGCAGCAGACACAGCAGACCACATTAGCGGATGTACGGGTGAACCTCTGTCTGATGTGGAAGGTTTTTTTGTTTGCTTGGATGGAGGTGAGGGGGGAGGTGTAGGGGCAGGTGTCGCACTTCCTGCGGTTGCAGGGAAAGGTGGTGGGGCTAGTGGGGAGTGTGGAGCGGACAAGGGAGTCGCAGAGAGCGCAGATCTTATGGAAGGCTCTTGGAGGGAGGTGAGGAGGGAAGTGTAGGGGGGCAGGTGTAGCATAGAATAGAATACAATCCCACCTGCTCAACATCACATTACAGTATGCAAACACCAGAATTAATTCCTTACTCTTTCATATATACAAGTTTCTAACATATTTCACTTTCTTTTTTCCAAATCCTAGTCTTGACAGTTTGGCAGCTTTTTTCTTGATTAGTCACACAATTCAGCTTAGATTTTCTCAGCTGCAAGTAACCCATTCCACATATGAACTAAACACTTCTGGTCTGGCTCCTTCAAGTAAAACCATTACAATGAGGTAATTGATTTCCTAACAATTCCAAATCATCTCCTTTCTTCATACATCTAACTTCCAACCGGTCCTCTGCAAAGTGAAAATCCAAAGCTTTCTATACGACTGGTTTCTCCCCCCGAAGCAAACTCCTGATCCTTCTGAACAGAATACAAGCAAAAGCTTCTCAAATGTTACGCTGTCTGCTTGTCAAACTCTCCTGTGAAAACAAACTCCCATCACCTGTGGGACTTACTCATGCTCTCATACTAATTTAAAAAAAATCATTGCTCCAGAAATACTGACAAGTTAATCATTAAAACACCCCTCACTCCACTCAGACCAAAACCACATGCTACTAGTTCAAATTCTAAACTCTAAAATAAATTATAATATATAAATCATATAACTTATCACACAATAAAATCACCTCTTTCTTCTAAACTCAAAATGATGAAGGCCTAACGCTTCTTCATAAGATAAGCCTTTCATCGCAGAAATGAATGATGTGAAGAAAATATGATATTATTTGAAGAGGAGCTCTCCAAGTTACCTATTCATCATGTATCTCTCAACTAACATCACTAAAATTTAGAATTATTTGTCACAGTGCTGTTTGCAGGACTTTGCTGCGTATAAATGTTTAAAAAAATTATTTCATGGGATGTGGGCATCACTGCCTAGATCAACATTTGCTGCAGGGCCTAAATGTACTTCAAAAGATGGTGCTGTGCCACGTTCTTACAGAAAAATAGAATTTTACAGTACACTGTAGAGATTCTATGAGAAAGAGGCCATTCGACCCATGCCTGTACCAGCTACCGAAAGAGTTACCCAGATATTCCCATTCTCCAGCCCTATTGCTATAGCCCTGTAACTTCATCACTTTCAAATGTTCTCTTTTGAAACTTATGGAATCCACCTCCACCACTCTCCCAGGCAGTGTATTTCAAACCCTAACAAGTGAGTAAAGAAGTTTCACCTCATCTCACCCCTAGCTGTCTTGATTTGATTTATTATTGTCACATGTACCTAAGTATAAGGTAAAGTTTTGCTTTGCATGCAGTACAGGCAGATCATAATATACAAAGATCATAGCATAATTAAACAGGGTGAGGAATACAAAGTTACAGCTGCAAAGAAGGTGCACAAACAACAAGATCAACAGATTTGAAATTTGAGAAGTCCGTTCAGAAATCTAATAACAGATAATAACAGATCTTGAACCTGTTGGTACATGTTTAAGCTTTCGTACCTTCCGCTTAACAGAAGAGGTTGGAAAAGATTATAAAAACTGAAAGAACTGCGGATGCTGTAAATCAGGAACAAAAACAAAGTTGCTGGAAAAGCTCAGCAGGTCTGGCAGCAACTGTGGAGGAGAAAACGGAGTTAACGTTTCGGGTCCGGTGACCCTTCCTCAGAACTGCCAGACCTGCTGAGCTTTTCCAGCAACTTTGTTTTTGTTCCTTGGAAAAGATTGTAACTGGGATGGGAGGGGTCTTTGATGATGTAGGCTGCCTTTCTGAGGCAGCGAGAGGTGTGGATGGAATCAGTGAATGGAAAGTTGGCTTCCATGATGGTCCAGGCTGTGTTCACAACTCACTGTAGTTTCTACCTGGGTAGAGCTGTTGCCATACCAAGTCATGATGCATCCAGGTGGAATGCTTTCTATGATGCATCTGTAAAAGTTGGTGAGGGTCCTTATGGACAGGCCAAATTTCTTTAGCCTCCTGAGGAAGAACAGACATTGCCATGCTGACAATCTGAGATTGCGACCCCTAGTTACAGACATACCAACTAGTGGAAGCAGAATTTCCTTCTTTATCCTGTCAAAATTGTTCATAATTTTGATCACCTCAATAAGGTCACCTCTTAATCCTCTCTGCTCCAAGAAAAATAAGCCCAATCTCTATAATCTTTCCTTGTATTTAAAATCCTTCATTCCTGGTACCATTCTAGTAAACCTTCCTTGAACTCTCTCCAGGGCTTTAACATCCTTCCTTAAATAAACACCACCCTCATCCACTGCCTGTGTCACCTCATCGAAGAACGCAATTTATCAGACATGACCAGTCCTTGACAAAGTTATGCCGAGTTCTGAGGAAGGGTCACTGGACCCGAAATGTTAACTCTGATTCTGTTCTTCACAGATGCTGCCAGACCTGCTGAGCTTCTCTAGCAACTGCTGTTTTCGTTCTTGACAAAACTATCTTGGCTGCTTACACCATAACAGTCTCTCTGGTATAGGGACATCTATAATGTTGTTAGGGAGTTCCAGGATTTAGACCTAACAACACTGAGTAGGGATATTGTTCCAGATGCTATGTGGCTCATTGGCAAAGTGGCAGGTGGTGACAGTTGCATGCATTTGCTGCTCTTGCCCTTGGTACAGGTTGTGGATTTGGAAGGGACACTGAAGTAGCATTTTGAGAATTGCCAAAACAAGCTTGTAAAAACACGACTTTTTTCATTCATTAGTGGGTAGTTAATTTTCACTATAAGTCAGTCAGTCACAAAGATGTTCAAACAAATTAAGCTAAAACTGGTCTCCTTATTAAAACAATATAATTGAGAAATATAGACATGCACAAGAACAAAATGGGATTCCCATATTATTTTGAGGCAGGAAAGGAACTTGAAGTTCATTAAAAAATATTACTTACCATTGTTGAATCTTCTCGACTTAAAATCAAGAAACCATGCTTTTTGACATCTTCCTCTGGTGCAACCTCTTTGGATTCCTTCTCTATCTTTTCCCCATCACCAGTCTGATCCTAAACAATGAGTTGAAAATCAAGATGAAACGATATTACAAAAATCTCAAGAGTGGGAAATGCTCCCACTGCCTTGACAAGCATTTTCTCAATCAACAGTCCAGGATATAGAATAGGCAGGCGAGAGAGAGGTGGTGTTAAGAGGTGAGAGGACATTTCATTATTAGTTAAGGAGTGAGTTACTGCGGTAAGGAGGGGGCATCAAAATAAGCTTCATGGATACAGCTGAGACATAAAAAAATGAGGCACATTGCTAGAACCCCAGACAATCAGCAGGAAATTGACAAGCAAATTTGTGCACAATTTATGAAGGTATGTAAAAATAATAACAAAAAGGTAAATATAGTAGATTTCAACTTTTCCAATATTATCTAGGACAGATATAGTGTTAAGGGCTTCAATGGAGTGAATTTCTTGAAGTGTACAGGACAGCAGTCAAGGACATTTGGCCTCGGATATTCGGGTAAGGCGGACTTCGGGATACACAATAATGCCGAGTTGTCGAGCAAAGACTGATAGCTAAGTTCGATACCCATGAGGACAGCCTGAACTGGGATCTTGGGTTCAAGTTGCACTACAGGTGACTCTCCCTCTCTCACACACACACACACACACACACACACACACACACACACACACACACACACACGAATCTATGGGGTGAATCTGTATTTGCAGATACATTCTATTTTGTTCCAAAAGCACAACTTACAGACAATTTGACATTTTATAAATTCCCATTTTAGAAATAAAACCAGTCTGACTCCAAACTAAAACACAAACACATTCTAAATGCCAAAGGTACAAACATAAAATGCTTGACAGCATTTATTGCGCATCCCAAGTTGACATTCAGAAGGTGATGGTGAGCTGCCTTGCTGAACCTCTGCAGTTCATGTGCTGTAGGTAGACCCACAATGACTTGAGGGAGGGAATTCCAGAATTTTGACCCTGTGAAAGTGAAGGAATGTCAATCTATTTCCAAGACAGGATGGTGGGTAGCTTAGAGGGGAATTTGCAGGCAATGGTGTTTCTGTGTATCTGCTGTCCTTATCCTTCTAGATGAAAGTGGTCATGGGTATGGAAAGTGCTGCCTAAGGATTTTTGGTGAATTCCTGCAGCGCGTCTTGCTACTGCTCAAGTTGCCCTTGAGAACGCGATGGTGAGCTGCCCTGATTGAATCTCTGCAGTCCACGTGCTGTAGGCTGACCCACAGTACCATTAGGGAGGGATTTCCAGGATTTAGCATCCATGGAGGTGGGAGTTGATGCCAATGTGGTGCCAACTAGGTGAGCTGATTTGTCCTGGATGGCGTCAAGCTTCTGGAGTGTTACGAGAACTTCACCCATCCAGTTAAGTGGGGAGTATTCCTTCATACCCCTGACTTGTGCCTTGCTGATGGTGAACAGACTTTGGACAATCAGGAGGTGGTTCACCAAAGTATTCCTAGCTTCTGACCTGCTCTTGTAGCCACTGCATTTCTATGGTGAGTCCAGCTGAGTGTCTAGTCAATAGTAATCACTAGGATATTGATGGTGGGGGATTCAGTGATAGTAACACTATTGAATGTCAAGGGGTGGTGGTTAGATTGTCTCTTTTACGAGATGGTCATTGCATGTGGATTGCAAATGTTACTTGCTACTCGTCAGCGTGAGTCTGGATATTGTCTTGCCGAATTTGAACATGGACTGCTTTAGTATCCAGGTGGTCACAAATGGTGAACACTTGTTTTTCAATCAATGGTAAACATCGCCACTTTGGACCTTATGATAGGAGGAAGATCATTGATGAAGCAGCTGAAGATAGTTGGGTGTAGTGAGGAACTCTTAGAGATGTTATGGAGCTGAGATCACTGACCTCCAACAACCACCTTCCTATGATACTGCCAGATCTGCTGAGTTTCTCCAGCACTTTGTTGCATTCCAGATTTCAGCACTCACAGACCTATGTCTTTATGTTACCATATAATTGACTTGGTCAAAAAATTGAAGCCAAAATTGAATAGATTAAAGGGGGAAGGATATTCAATAAACAAAGAGGTCAGTTATAGTTTAACTATATACTGTCTCTATGATCTGGCTGCTGTGGGATTTCAACTTAAAGCTGCATTTTAATCAAATCAAATCAAAGGCTCTTCAGGCAAAAAACCAATCATAAGACAAAACGCTGAACTCTAATGGGATGGAAAATATTCAGAACGTAGCGTTAGTTTAAAATATTTTTATTCAGTTAAACTGATATAGAATCAAAGAACAATACAGCACAGGTCATTCAACTCATTGGATCTGTGCATGCTCTTTGCAAGCCTCATTGCTTTGCCCCCCTCTCTACTTCCACCTGTACCTCTTTCAGTAATCCATCTGAAATAACTGACTTTTCCACTATAAGTATTGCCAAAATTTTATTTACGACTAGCTACTGTTTCACTGCAAACTCCACACTTACTCAAACTCCACAAGATATTCTGGTCCCTGATTGGTCCCTATGCTCGGTCCCTATGCTCCTCGACTACCCATTCTCTGTTGATGTTTATAAAAAAGGCTTTTGAGTTTCTTTTCCAATTGCTCACTGATTAAATCTCAAACTTTCATAGCCACTCTCATTTGCTTTATTCTCTGCACATTAAGTAAATAGCACATTTTCTAGGGTATCGTTATGTCAGCATTTACCATTCTTGTGCTTTGTCTATTTACATCTTTAGTCATCCAGGGAAATCTAGTTCTTTTCCCCTTTGAGATTGCACAGGGTCTGGATCTGAACTAAAACCTCTTTGAAGGCTTCCATTGCTTAGACCTGCCAATTAGATCTCCTTTCAATTAGCGCTCCTATAATTGAAAATAAAATGCTTGATTGAAAAGAAAATGAAACAATAACTGCTCCAAACCAACATTACCACTATTCACTAAATGCTGTCCAAAAGAAACACGCTGTACTTGCCCCATTTAATTTTCCAGAATCAGAATATAAATTCTTGACAAGAATATTGATTGTAACCAGGTAGCCAATCACCATTACATCAAGGGTATTTTAAAGCATAGTTTGTAAAACAGGACAAATCATCCACTGGGGTGATTCTTTACAATCCCTGCTCTCCAATGAAAGCTGTTACTCAATTTCTTCAGGCTGCAGGTGATATACCCAATCAGGCACGGGACCAACAGTGAGATAAATATAGAGATTCTTTGTTCTTTGACTAATACCTCACAGATGAAGATTCAAGATAAAACAGTGATTAGTTAATTTCTATGCATGCTACAAACATTATTCACAGGATTAAACTTTCATCACAACTTCATCTGTGCCTTTAATACTTCTAATTGTAGTGACCTTTTGTTTGAAATATAAAGCTTAACATGAACTGCTAAAAAGATTTTATTGCTTACCTGAGATAGTAAGAACTGCCGATGTTTGAGTCAGAGGTAACACAGTGTGGAGCTGGAGGAGCACAGCAGGTCAGGCAGCATCAGACGAGCAGGAAAGTTGAAATTTCGGGCCAGGGTCCCCATTTCTGAAGAAGGGTCTTGGCCCAAAACATCAACTTTCCTGCTCCTCTGATGCTGCCTGGCCTGCTGTGTTCATCCAGCTCTACACCTTGTTATCTCTTTTATTGCTTACCTTTGTGTTTACCTCATCTCTTGAAGCAACTACTGTCCACATATCATGGCATCCCGGAAGTTCAAAAGTTGTGACCACTTGGGCACGAATACTTCGCTGTTGGAAAAGAAAAGCACAGGTTTATACGGTTAGTTCATTCTCATAATTCCCATTGGATGACCTCTGGTGCATCTCAGATGAATTGTCATTGCTGTAATGTTTAGCTGCCAACCTGGCTTGTACATGTTATGGTTGCTGCTCAGGACCATGCTGTGTGGAAATGCTGTAAATGGGATGGTAGCGTAGTGACTAGAAATCTAGAGGCCCACACAGGGTCACGGCTTCAAATTCCACTAAGGCAGCTAGTAAAATCTAACTAAATTAAATCAATTTAAGAAGAAAAATGGAATTGAAAGCCAGTCTCAGCAATGAAGATGATGAAACTATCAATGCTTTAACAATCCATTTGGTTCACTAAAGTTCTTTAGGGAATTAGAGACAACAAAGTGTGGAGCTGGAGGAACACAGCAGGCCAGCCAGCATCAGAGGAACAGGAAAGCCAACGTTTCGGATCAGGGCCCTGGCATGCTGTGTTCCTCCAGCTCCACACTTTGTTATCTCTGACTCCAGCATCTGCAGTTCTTGCTATCTTTAGGGAATTAGACCACTTTTGAAATACTGCATTTGATTCTGGTCTCCCAGATACAGAAAAGATGTTGTTAAACTTGAAAGGGTGCAGAAAAGATTTACAAGGCTGTCACTGGGATCGGAGGGTTTGAGCTATAAGGAAAGGCTGAGTAGACTGGGACCATTTTCAAAGAACAGAATAGAATCCCTACAATGTGGAAGCAGGCCATTTGGTATATTGAGTCCACACCAACCCTCCAAACAGCATCTCACCCAGACCTAACACCCTATCCTAAATCTGTAACCCCGCATTTCCAATGGCTAATCCACCTAGCTTGCACATGCCTGGACACTACGGGCAATTTAACGCGATGAATCCACCTAACCTGCACATCTCTGGACTGTGGGAGGAAACCAGAGTACCTGGAGGAAATCCATGCAGACACAGGGAGAATGTCTGTGTGGAGTTTGCACAGTCGCCTGAGGCTGGAATCAACTGGTGACTGGCGATGTGAGGAGGCAATGCTAACCACTAAGCCACCATGCCGCTTCTTTCTCCCCCCTGGATTTTCCCTAGAGGGTCACAGGCCGATTGGTCACCTTAGAGGTTTATAAAATCATGAGGGGTATGCAAAGTGTGAGAAGCCAAGGTCTTTATCCCAGGGTAGGTTATTCCAAAACTAGAGGGCATAGATTTAAGGTGAGAGGGGAAAGATTTAAAATTGACTTAAGGGGCAACTTTTTTGTGCAGAGGGTAGTGTGCAGGGAAGTGGTGGTGGCTGGAAAAATTACAACGTTTAAAAGGCATCTGGATAGGTACATGAACAGGAAGAGTTGAGGGGGATATGGACCACATGCTGGCAAATAGGACTAGACTAATTTAGGATATCTAGTCGGCATGGACAAGTTGGACTGAAGGGTCTGTTGCTGTGCTATACAACTCCATGACTCTAAGACTCTAAGAGCCTAGTCATTATAGAAAATGTCCGAGTCTGGAGCTGAAATTGATCTGAAACTGAAGTAGGAAGAATCTTGTTTCATTTTCCAGCTTTCTTCTGTTCTGGGATTTGAGAGTGATCCCAGTATTACTCTCCTATGATTTCTATTTTATCAGAGGGAATGGTATTTTTTTCTTAGACAACAAGGTGCAGGGCTGGATGAACACAGCAGGCC
>NW_025966744.1:0-32572 GCF_021869965.1 Rhincodon typus | reverse complement strand
TCTAGGTAGCTGTGGGAGTCGGTGGGCTTGAAATGAATATCGGTTTCTAGGTGGTTGCCCGATATGGAGACAGAGAGGTCCAGGAAGGGGAGAGAGGTGTTAGAGATGGTCCAGGTAAACTTAAGGTTGGGGTGGAAGGTGTTAGTGAAGTGTATGAACTGTTCGAGCTCCTCGTGGGAGCACGAGGCGGCGCCGATACAGTCATCAATGTAACGGAGGAAGAGGTGGGGTTTAGGGCCGGTGTAGGTACGGAAGAGGGATTGTTCCACGTAACCTACAAAGAGGCAGACAACTCAACTTCTTGCAGATGCTGCTGTTTATTATTAATTTTACGCAGAATTCCAGAATAAATGTCCAATGAAAAGCTTATCACTTTATATCTGACAATCAGTCAGATCAGATCAATCAATCAGACACTGGTCTGGAAATCCCTCACCCTAGGGAAAAGAAACCTGCTAACCATCTTACCTACACCCCACATGATTTTATAAACCTCAATAAGGTGTCGGTTCCGTTGTGTCTTGGTTATTTTGTTTGTTAGCTGTGGTGTGGGGTCCCACTCACTCTGTTGGTAGGTTTGTGTATCTCCAAGACATTCTTCTTTTGTGTATAGTCTGTTTTGTTCATTACCACAGTCATTCTGCCTTTATCAGCAGGAGCAATGATGATTGTTTTTTTACTTTTTGAGGTTCTTCAGGGCATCCCTTTCCTCTTTGTTAACTGTGTTTGTTTGTGTTCTCTTTGTCAGTAGGGGTACAATGGTCCATCTGATCGTTTGTTGTGTTTCCTCGTTCAGTCCGTTGTTTCTGAGTGTGGATTCTAGTGCTGCCAGGAAGTCTGTTTTTTCAGCGTCTCTGTGGTTGTAGTTCAGTCCTTCTTCAGTAGTGTGGAAGGAAGAAGAACACTTTTACAAGGTCTTTACCAGAAATGGATACCCCCGCAGCTTCATCCATAGCTGCCTACCTATCAGACAAGACAAACAGGACACACCAAAACCCGAAACAATACCATATCATATATTAAAACCACCTCAGAACTGACAGCGAGACTAATTAGACTGCTAGGAATCCTGACAGCACACAAACCGGCAGCCACACTAAAACAGCAACTGACCAAAGTTAAAGACCCAATAGATACCATGGACAGAATGAATGTGGTTTACAAGATACCATGCGGAGACTGCACAAAACACTACATGGGACAAATAGGCACACAACTGGCAACCCACATCCACAAACACCAGCTAGCAACTAAACGACACGACCAGATTATCCTAGTAAAGGGACGAAACATCTGCTATCAAACCTTCCAGCTCAGTGAACACACCAACATCTAAAAGTTGGGTGCTGGGTATTGTTTTAGAACAGACAGACCTAGGGGTTCAGGTACATAATTATTTGAAATTTGCATCACAGGTAGACAAGGTTGTTAAGAAGGTGTTTAACATGCTTGCCTTCATTGCTCAGACCTTTGAGTATAGGAGTTGGGACATCATGTTGAGTATGTACAGGACGTTGGTGAGGCCTCTGCTGGAGTACTGTGTGCAGTTCTGGTCGTCCTGTTATAGGAAGGATATTATTAAATTGGAGAGAGTCAGAAAAGATTTACAAGAATGTTGCCAGGAATGGAAGATTTGAGTTATAAAAATAGGCTGGATAGGCTGAGAATTTTTTCACTGGAGCATAATATCTATCCTTGCAAAGTCTAATCCTTTCCAACAATAATCTTTGCATGTTTGTTTCAATAAGTTTGTTTTAGGTAATTAACCAGTTATTTGGTGCTGGCTAGGATGATTGTTCTTAACACTGAATCTGACACAGTCTGAAACCTATACCATCGACCATATTGTCAACCTGGTTAAATTTAATGTAATGACTAGTGAAGGGATGGGACTGGAAAAGAATCAGTTAACCTATCAACCTCAGTCATAACAGTAGGGAGGAACTATTTCCACTGCTTCTAGAGTGTAGAACTAAGGTATATGGTGTAAACTTATAGCCAGACAAGAGTGAAATTCGGAAACACTTCTTATTGCAAAGGTTATCAGGAATTTGGAACTTTTTCAATTATGCAAACAGTTATTGATGCTATCAGTTGTTAAATTTGTGAGTTACTTATTTATTTCTTTTTCTTTTTGCAATTTCTTTCCTTTTACTTACTCAATTTTTTCCTTTTATTTGTTTCCTTTTTTTTATCTTTCTTACTTCCGGGTGTTGTTGATTTGCTCACCAAGCTGGCTGGTTATAGTTCAGACGTTTCATCACCATGCTAGGTAACATCATCAGTGCTGCCTCCGATGAAGTGATGTAGTTCTACTCTGCTTAGTATTTATATGGATCTGGTCTGTTGAGGTGTTTTGAGTCATTTCTGGATCTTTTTTGCAAGGGTTTCAGCATAGGGTCTAATTCCACATGTTTATTGATCACATTATGGGTGGAGACCCCGGCCTCTAGGAATGCCCGTGCCTGTCTATGGTTGCTTGAGCTAGGATGATCACATTGTTCCAGTTAAATTGATGGCCATCGTTATCCGAGTGTACTGAAATGAGGGAAAGTTCGTTTGTTGCTAGCTGGTGTTCATGTATCCTGATGGCTAGTTTCCTTTCTGTCTGGCTGATGTAATGTTTTTGGCTGTCCTTGCACAGTATTTTGTACACTATGTTGGTCCTGCATGTCGTGGGTATGGGGTCTTTATCATACGTCTGAACTATAACCAGTGAGTTCAGTGAGCAAATCAACAACCTCACCCACAACTCAAGGTACAAATCTTCACAAGAACCTTTCTTTCTTCCCATCTTGCATAATATCAGAACAAGTTCTGTCTCAGGGAAATGAGTATTTGAGTCCAATTACAACAATTACAATGGAAAACTACAACATTTTCCATTTTTCATGCCAGTAATTTAACAACTTGGCCTCTGATAAATGCAAAGGGTTCAATGCTCATGCCATAACTGAGATTCTATCCCTTTCATATAGTAGCTTAAATTGACAACATATCATTCTTTAACACTGTCACTAGCTCAAAATCCTGGAACTCCCATCCTAACAGCGCTAGGGGTGTCCCTACACAATATGGACTGCAGGTATGGAGGGATACAGACCAAGAGCAGGCACATGGGATTAGATTAATTGTGTAAACTGGACAGCATGGACAATTTGGGCCAAAGGATCTGTTTCCAAGCTGTAAACCTCTGTGACTCTATAACTCGATTACTGTGGGAAATTTCCTGATATGAATTCCTGATCTTAATTTCACATTTTAATTTCCCAGCCCAGGTCCATTTTTTTTTATTTGTTCATAGAATGTGATTGCCACAGGCTGGGCCAGCATTTATTACCCATCCCTAATTACGTCTGAGAAAGTGGTGGTGAGCTGTCACCTTGAACTCCTGCAGAGCGTACTGTGTAGGGACACCCCTAGCACTGTTAGGATGGGAGTTCCAGGATTTTGAGCTAGTGACTGTGACTGCTTCCTCAGCTTGTATACTGCAAAGTTACCACTGTCCTCCAAGGAACTGCAATTTTCTGACTACTAGCTTTACTATATAACTATAAATAAGGTCAAAATATAGTACCTAGACTTTAAAAAGGAACTGGGAGTGATGTCTGTACCTCTTTGAGTGTGCATGACCTCTAATCCACTTTAACTGGTGGTAGTCTTATGCTGATTTCTCTTGTTCAGTGTGTACATTTGGATTCTTACTAAGATCATGCATTTCACTTTGAGTCGCTTGTGTTAATCTCTCAGGTGAGCATTCCATCTAAGTCTCCTTCGTGTCATCGTTTGCGCTCTAATAGGATATTTTATAGTGAGAAATACTTTGACTTCCTGCAATACAAATAGTTGCTTGCAGTACAAAATTTGAGGATTGCTGAATGTGTGGACAGCTGTAAAAGAGTTTAATTTTGCACTCATCAGGACAGATACAAGAATACCAAATTTCAAAAGGAACAGCAATTTATACTGCATGAGAAATTGTTGATGATTGGTCAAGACATTACCATGGCAACTAGACCAGGGAAATATTGTCCCCCATGCTTTTGCTTAATGTGGTAAAATTCATAATGCTGGGGCATATTCCTTTATTCTGCAGAGGATGTCCTGCGTATGTAACTTCTAAATGCTTAAGTGAGCCACTCAACAAGCCCCACTGTAGGTGTAAACTGGTTGTTTCTACAAGTCTTAGAACACCGGATTATTCATGAAATATTGTCTAATGGCAGAATCATGACTCTGTGTTCTGAGCTTTGAAGGCGCAGGCTGGTTGAGTATAGTCAGTACTCTGCCTATTGCTCACAACCAATGGGAAGTGCTGTTTGATAGGATCTTTCAGTTATTCAAATACAGTGCCATGTCCTTAGCTGGGAAAACAGTACATCTAGATATTATGGATTTGTTCAATTAATTAAAAACATGTGGGATCGTAGATTGCATGTTACTGTTTCCTGGCAATTCACGAACTAATCAAAGTTGATTTGTAAACCAATCATCATCTTTTTCTCATGTAATACGTATTGTTGCTTCCTGTTTCATGCTGTTGCATGTAGTTATAAATCAAAATAAAATTATTCTTTCCAAAATTAATTAGATGTATTTTTATGTTTATTGAGCACATTTATTTTGCAAATCAATGTTTTATCAATTTCTAATTCATTCTCAGGAGTTGTGCAACTTGTTTTGGAAAGTATAAAGTAGTTCAGAAATCGAATCACTTAAACTGAAGTGACAAGACCTGACTGATTAGTTTTAAAATTGTAAAACCCATTGAAAGTCCTAAAATATCTATAGAAGAATATTATGGACTGTTGAATAATTCTGAATGTAATTCTAGTTCTACCTTATTCTGACCTATTAAACTGATAGGCTAGATGTTATTGAATGACCTGCTGCTGTTTGTCTATTACAATTTCTGCTGACATGGAAATCAACTCTATACTTGGGATGAGGTGTAAGGTTAATGGAATTTTGAATGAGGGAAGGTTAGAGAGGAGGAGAGCCTGGCACGGGCAGCACTGAGCTTGAAAGTGATAGAGGCATGCATGACAGTTTCAGCATCAGCTACATATATGTCACCTTTAGACTCAGCCATCCTAATGCATACATGGCTGGTCACCCTTATTCTCCCCTGTGTAAAATTGACATCCAAGGCACAGCTTATGTTTCTTAACTTGCAGCAATTCCTATTCCCCTTTCATGCCATTGCTTGCTGATTGACGTTGGCTCCTGGACAAGCAATGTCCTGCTTTTTAAACTTTCTATCCTAAGAATTTTTAAAATTCTTATCTCCATGGTCTCACCCCTCCCCATTTCTGTAACTCAATCAGCCCCACAGCCATCTGGGATCTCTGCAAACCTCCAACTCTTGTGCATTCCCAACATTAAAAGCTCCAACAGTGGTGGTCACGTATTCAGTTGCCTGAGCTCCAAGTTATTCCTTCCCTTCACTTATTTACTCACTTTCCTCCTTCAACACACTCCTTAAAACTGTTTGCCTTTTGGTCATTTGACCTCATCGTTCCTCTGTGACTCGGTGTTATACTTAGTTCTAAAGTACTTCTGTGAAGTGTCTTGAGACTATTCCACCATTAAATGAAATCATCTATTTACAGCCACCTTTTCCCCATATCCCTTAATCCTTTTGCCTGGCATAAAGCTCACAGTCTTTGTTTTAAAATTAACAAATTACTTCACATCAAAGTTCAAACCGCAACCCATTGTGTGTGGGGAAACGTTTCCAAATTTTGTTCCTGAAAGGTCTGGCTCTAATTTTTATACTATGTCCTTCCCCTAGTCCTAAAGTCATTCCTCCCAATCCACCCTCTCTGTCCCCATGAATATCTTAAAAACTTTGGTCAAAACATCACTTAAACTTGGGCATTTCAGGGAATGAAGCCGTAGTTTGTTTAATCACTCCTTGTAATTTAACTATTTGTTGGTGTCCTGGAATCATTCCAGTGAACCTACCCTGGCCTTCCTCTAAGCCTATAATTTCTTTCGAAGGTGGTGTTTGCAGAATTTTTGCAGTATTCCAGCAGTGATCTAATCAAACTTGTAACGAGGCATTTATTTCTGCCAAACGGAAAATGTGATAAATTGAAATTATAAAATAAATTTTCCAAACTATGAGTATTTCCTAAAAAAAAGCTCATAAACTAAAACAAAAATTGCCTTCTAACTGAAACCTGATGCATTACACTGTTTATAGTCATAGAGTCTTAGAGCTATACAGCACGGAAACAGACCCTCCAGTCCAATTCGTCCATGCCGACCAGATATCCTCAATTAATCTAGTCCCATTTGACAGCATTTGGCCCATATTCCTCTAAACCCTTCCTATTCATATACTCATCCAGATGCCTTTTGAATGTTGTAATTGTACCTCTACCACTTCCTCTGGCTGCTCATTCCATACATACACCACCCTTTGTGTGAAAAAGTTGCCCCTTAGGTCCCTTTTAAATCTCTCCCCTCTCACCGTATTAAATCTGTGCCCTCTAGTTTTGGACTCCCCCACCCTGGGGACAAGACCTTGGCTACTCACCCTATCCATGCCCCTCATGATTTTATAATCCTCTTTAAGTCACCCCTCAGCCTCCAACGCTCCAGGGAAAATAGCGATAACCTGTTCAGCCTCTCCCCATAGCTCATATTGTTCATCTTTGCTCATCTAAACTCTCCCAAAGTAAATAAATTCCCAATAGCATTCAAGAACAATCTCATAAAATCACCATGCCTACAGCAGTACTTGCAGGTTAATTATTAAACGCCTCCACACACAGGACACCCACATGCCACTGGCTCAAAATCCAGCACAAATGACATTAGACTACACCTTACATCATAATGGAGACAAAATCAAGCCACATCACACTTTTGGGTCCAAGTATGTTAGTGATGATGCAGAGCAATGGCAGAGAAAGAATGAAAAGAGATCCTGCAGTCTGGATCCCACTACCTAATGGGACTATGTGTGCAAAGACCAGGAGATCAAGACAGCCTGTTCAACTGCATGAAGACCCACGGCAGAAATATGCGCCCCTGAGTAGATGCCGTCCTTGAATCAAGGGTCAGCTGATGACACACCTGGGGATGGCCAACTAGCCAGGGAGTATTGGAAGAGGAAGAGGAGAAGAAAGGGAATGACCATACTGTATGACCCTATGACTATGACTCAATGAAGAAGCAATAACATAACTCCACGTTTTGTCAGTTCAGAGGCTAGTCTTCAAGGGCATTCTGTATGTGCTGTAGCCTAGGTGGAGCTTAACGTGGCCAAGAGCAAGAGCAAGAGCAAGAGCAAGAGCATGTTTACAGCCACTGGCAAGGCTTGTCCTCACTCTGCCCTGCACCAACAGATCTGCCTTTGGAATGTAACAAATTTCACAACTCGCTTTAATGAAGTGGGCTCATTGCACCTCACTGAGGTTGAGGTAGGAAATTTAATCATTGTTGGGAAAAGAGAATTTTTTTTAACTTGCAAGAATGCGAAATTAAATAGGGAATAACAATTTATATTGCATAAGTAAAGGGTGCCAATTGATTGGAAAGTTGACTCTGATTGGCCAAATTGTTGCCATAATGTGTGTACCAGAGAACTATTGTCATTCATGCCTTTGTTTAATTCAAAGAAGCATCAATTGCTATACATGTTCCTTTTTCCTGCAGAGGACAGTTCCCTATGTTTGAATATCTTCCTGAAAATCATGGGCCAACGTGGCATCTTTTCATTTGCCCTTCTCCGTCTTTACATGCTTTTCCGGAATTTGACCTTCTCTGTGCTGTCGCTGCTTATTCATCCGTGTAATTGACAGACCAAGGGTGATGGAAATAATGGCATTCATGACTGGGAATGAGTGAAATGGCATGAACCAGAACTGAGAACATAGTTTAAATGCAATGCAAGGTGCACATTCTAACTGAACTTGCTAATGTAACACCCCTGTTTAAGAAGGGATGGAAGCCAAAGATGGAAAATTATAGGCTGGTTTGCTTGACCTCAGTCATTGGTGAGATTTTAGAGTCTATTATTAAGAATGAGATTGGAGAGTACCTGAAAGTGCATGGTAAAATAAGGCTGAGTCAGCATGGCTTCATCAAAGGAGGGAGGGGGGTCACATCTCACAAATCTGTTAGAATTCTCTGAGGAGGTAACAAGCAAGATAGACAAAGGAGAGCCTGTGGATATGATCCGTTTGGATTTCCAGAAGGCCTTTGACAAGGTGCCGCACAAGAGGCTGCTAAATAAGAGCCCATGCTGTTAGGGACAAGGTAGTAGCATGGACAGACAATTGTCTAACTGGCAGAAGGCAGACAGTGGCAGTTAGGAAGGCAAATGTAATGTTGGCATTCATTTTAAGAGGGTTAGAATACATGAGCCGGAAAGCCATTCAGGACTGTGATGAGGAAGCATTTCTTCACCCAAGAGAGTTATGAACCTGTGGAATTCTTTCCCCTAGGTAGCTGTTGTGGCCTGTTCATTAGATATATTCAAGAGGGAGCTGGACGTGGTCCTTGTAGCTAAAGGGATCTAGGGGTAGGGGAGAGGGCAGGAAAGGGATTCTGAAATTGCATGATCAGCCATGATCGTATTGAATAGTGGTGCAGGCTCAAAGAGCTGAATGGCCTACTCCTGCACCAATTTTAGAACATAGGACAGTACAGCACAGTACAGGCCCTTCGGCCCACGATGTTGTGCCGAACTTTAACCCTAAACCTAAGGTCTATCTAACCTCCACCCCTACCTTATACTAACATCCATATGCCTATCTAATAGCTGCTTAAATGCCCCTAATGAAGCCGACTCCACTACCCTCTCTGGCAATGCATTCCATGCCCCTACCACTCTCTGAGTAAAGAACCTACCTCTGACGTCTCCCCTATATCTACCTCCACTCACTTTAAAACTATGCCCCCTCGTAATAACTACCTCCACCCTAGGAAAAAGTCTCTGGCTGTCCACTCTATCTATACCTCTGATCATTTTATACACCTCTGTCAGGTCACCTCTCATCTTTCGTCGTTCTAAAGAGAAAAGCCCTAGCTCTCTCAACCTTTCCTCATAAGACCTTCCCTCCATTCCAGGCAACATCCTGGTAAATCTCCTCTGCAACTTTTCCAACGCTTCCACATCTTTCCTGTAATGAGGCGACCAGAACTGGACACAATACTCCAGATGTGGCTGAACCAGGGTTTTGTATAACTGGAGCATAACTTCACGGCTCTTGAATTCAATCCCTCTATTAATGAAAGCTAACACACCATACGCCTTCTTAACAACTCTATCCACCTGGGTGGCAGCTTTCAGGGAACTGTGGACATGAACCCCAAGATCCCTCTGCTCCTCCACAATGCCAAGAATCTTTCCGTTAACCCTGTATTCTGCTTTCAAGTTTTTCCTTCCAAAATGAATCACCTCACACTTTTCAGGGTTAAACTCCATCTGCCACTTCTCAGCCCAGCTCTGCATCCTATCAATGTCCCTTTGTAACCTAGAACAGCCCTCCGCACTATCCACAACTCGACCCACCTTCATATCGTCTGCGAACTTACTAATCGACCCTTCCACTCCTACATCCAAATCATTTACAAAAATCACAAATAGAAGAGGACCCAGAACAGATCCTTGTGGTACACTACTCGTAACTGAGCACCATGTTGAATATTTTCCGTCCACTACCACCCTTTGTCTTCTAAGGGTCAGCCAATTCTGAATCCAATCTGCCACATTTCCCCCATCCCATGCCTCCTTACTTCCTGCATGAGCCTACCATGGGGAACCTTATCAAACGCCTTACTTAAATCCATGTATACCACATCCACTGCTCTACCTTCATCCACGTGTTTGGTCACCTCTTCAAAGAATTCAATAAGGTTTGTGAGGCATGATCTACCCCTCACAAATCCATGCTGACTATTACAAATCAAACTGTGCCTATCCAAGTGATCATAAATCCTATCTGTCAGAGCCCTTTCCAATAATTTGCCCACCACTGAAGTAAGACTAACTGGCCTGTAATTTCCGGGGTTATCCCTATTCCCTTTTTTGAACAAGACAATGACGTTTGCCACTCTCCAATCTTCCAGCACTATACCCGTGGACAGTGAAGATGAAAATATCATCAATTTTCTATGTTTCAATGTAATGTTCAGGCTGTATAAGGCTCTCGTCAGACTGCATTTGAAACATTGTGAGCAGTTTTGGATCCTGTATTTAAGGAAGTATGTGCTGGCATTGGACAGGTTTCAGAGTAGGTTTACGAGAACGATCTCAAGCGTGAAGGGCTTGTTACATGAGGAGCGGTTGAGGACTCTGGCTCGTACTCAATGCTATTTAGAAGGATGAGGGAGGAATCTGATTGAAATTGAAATGGGGCCCCTAATAGAGTGGACGTGGAGATGTTTCCACTAGTGGAGAGACTAGGTCCCGAGGGCAGAACCTCAGAATGAAAGGATGACCTTTTAGAACTGAAATGAGGAGAAATTTCTTCATCCAGAGGGTGGTGAATCTGTGGAACTCATTGCTGCAAGAGGCTGTGGAGGCCAAGTCATTGAGTTTAAGTCATTCAAGACAGAGATAGCTGGTTCTTGATTGGTAAGGAGATTAAGGGCTATGAGGAGAAGGCAGGATAATAGGGTTGAGAAACATCAGCCATGATCGAATGGCAGAGCAGACACAATGGTCTGAATGGCTGAAGTCAGCTATATGTTATGATGTCATTATCAACAGCCAACAGAAAACAAATCAGCAACTAATCTGAAAATGGGTGATTACATACAAATACAAATCAGGAGCGGGAATGGGCCATTCAGACCCTTGAGACTGCTGCATCATTCAATAAGATCATGGATGATCTCTGGCTACAACTCCACCTTTCTGCCAGTCTTCCATATGCCTTAACTCAGTCAAAGAATCGCTCTATTTCAGCATTAAACATGACCCAGCTTCTACTGTTCTCTGGGAAAGAGTGTTCCACAGACTCAACCCTCCTAGATAATGTTCCCCACCCCCAACCTGCTCCCAGTTTTGGAAAGTTAGAGAAGCTGGTTGGCTGGGCTCTCCCAAAGCCTGAAGATTTTGCTGCCAAAATAGAACGATCCAGTCTTTGGCCCCATATCACCCAATGCGTGGTCGGCTACCTGTGGGTTTCAGTGGCTTAATGGACAACATCCTCTGGGTTCACGAGATCTTCTGGTTCACAGCTCCTCTACCTTCTGTTTCACTGGTTTTGTACAAGCAGGTATTAAAAATTGTGCGGCCGAGCTGCAAAATGACTAATCTAATTATCTCAACAGGCAATGTTTAAACAACTAGTAGTGGAATGCGAGCTTCATTTGGTTGACAAAACTGATCTTGCATTTTCAATGCCTGTGTATCTGTTTACACAAAGTTAAAGATCTAAAGTAGCTAAGATGTCTACTTTTAAATTGTCACAATGAGTGGCAGTGTTTGATTGACAGCATCATGAGAGGCACCATATATTTCAAGTACAATATTAAATGCCTGTCTGTTTAGTTGTCACCTTGGGACCAGGGCTATCCCCATAGCTCAACTGCTCCTAGCGTGAACAAAATTGACTCAAATCATTCAAAATTATAGGAGGTCTGAATTGTTTTTGTTATATTTCTTTATGGGATGTGGGCACATATGGCTAGACAAGCATTTATTGCCCGGAGTGCAGTTAAGGGTCAACCACATTTTCTGTAGATCTAGACTCACATGTAGACCAGACTAGGCAAGGTCAGCAGTTTTCGTTCTGTAAAGGATGTTAGTGAAGTTGGGTTTTTTTGACAATCAGCAGTGGTTACATGGTTGTAATTAACATAGAAAAAAGGTGCAGGAATAGGCCAGTCAGTTGTTCATATCTGCTTCATTCATTATGATCATGGCTGATCATACAACTCAATAGCCTGTTCCCCCTTTTCCCCCATATCGTTTGATCCTTTTTACTCCAAGTGCTACATTCAACTCCTTGTTGAAATTGTATAATGTTTTGACCACGATGAAACATGGCACATGCTAATGTCCTCCTTTCTTTAACATCCATCCCTATAATCATTGGAGTTTTAAATAAAACACTGCAATTAGGCCTGCTTTTTATTCCATATTACACTGCAGTGGAGCTGTGTGAGAGCTCATACCTAAACTCTTAGCCCGCAGCAGGGAATACTGACAAAAATGGGAATGGGGTGGAAGCTGGCATAAATCCATCATTGTGACAGCTTTCCAACATGCCCTGACTTGGTGGAAGTCTGGGCTCTGACGTGGCATGTGTGATTCTCATGAGTGTTCCTTTAGGCAATGGAATGTTGACCCAGTTGTGTTTCTTCTGATCTTTTTGAACATCAAATAAACATGCACACAGTAAGTGCAGATCAAAGTTTGTGGGTGCTTTTATTCGAAGGAATTAGAATTGTGATTTATTGCATATGGAATTCTGCCTGTTGATCCATATTTGAATAGAAAAAAATAACAAGAACAATAATTTATCACCTACAGTCACACAGTCACAATACAAACACCATCTTCAAATATCACACCTTGTAGACAATGACAGTAAGTAATAACCAAAACTAATCTTTCAAAAGTTTTATTAATATATATCTTTGCAGTTTGACATTTTTGCAATGAATTCTGCTACGAATACTGTACAGAAGCAGGGAGTTCAGAGCTCTGCTTATTATTCATTCTCTATATAATTCTACATTGTATTCCCTTCAAACTATACAATTACTTACATCCCCAACCCAATAGGTCATTTACATTGAGTTCCAGTTGGGTACTAAAACATGCATAGATTTATAATATACAGTCAGAGATTGCAAGTGATTCTCATGCATTTTGTAAATTATTACAACATGATTTTCAAGCTACATGATGTTTGCAGCAAAAATAAAGCACTACAGGCCCCTGGACTGGAATTATTTATAGCACTTCAACTTTATACAAGTTTGTTGCAATGGACATGAGCAAGCAGCCTGGTACTAGTGACATGTCAAGGCAGGATCAGGATCTTTGAAGCATAATGCCCAAGAGTTGGGTCATTTTAGGCACTGGAGTGTGAATATTGGTGTGAGAAAGCAGAAAAAGGAAAGGACCTCCCTACCCGACAGCCCCACACCCCACCCTCACCTACAAAAGATGGCTTCTCATTACAGCCACAGTTATGATGTTGTTGGTAGCAAAGAATCAAGCAACATCCAGAATATTGCCCATTGCACTAAGGTATACACACTCAAACCTGCTTACTATTGCTCCTTTCTCCAACTTTCATTGTTTTAATTATCTTGTGGCTGTTCACTATTTTTCCTGAGCCTTGTGTTGCAGGTTGATTACACTTGTCACATTCATTATGGCAAATAAGGTACAGATGGGATAGGATGAGATAGTGTGCAATGACATGGGATGGAATCAGATTGTAACGCATCGTATGGTATGGGATCAGATTGTAATATATCGAATGGAATGGGATGAAATGGGATGGGCTGAAACTGTAATCTGTAGTATGGATGGTACAGTGTCAGATGGTCTGGTAAAGTATGGTACATAGTTGCTGATTCCAAAGTTTCCTTTGTGCCCTTTCTTATTCCACCCTTCATAAAATTGCATCTCAGCAAAACTCTGCTTTGTATCCCAACTCATACCAAACCCTATTCACCTATCACCATCACATGGACCTATAATGGCTCCTGGTCCAGCAGGATTTTAACAGTCTTGTTCCTTGTTCCCTTCTCACCCTTCACTTATCCCCTTGCCTCCTGCTGTTCCAGCTTTACAAACCTCCTACAATTCTGCCCCGTTTTCATCACTCCATCATTGATGACCATGTCTTCAGTGACTTGGGATCTAACCTCTAGGATTTCCTCCTTGCCATTTCTCTTCCTTTTTTAGAGCTCCTTAAAAGCATACCTCCTTAATCAAGCTTTTAGTCATCTGTCCTAGCTTTGCTACTGACTTAGTATTATATTTTTACAGTTAGCATTTCTGTCAGGTGCTGTGCAGCACTTTAGATGCGACATAAATGCAAGTTGGGGAAGTTGTTGTATGTTACTGGCTGCAGCACATAAGCTTCCAAACTGCTTGCAGTAGTGTCAGTCTGATGCAAGGCACACAAGAACTGCACTTTACTGACGTGTTTTTTTTCAAATTCAGTTTATAGTTTTGCAAAATGATTACAATTTCAGGTCTAAAGAAAGACCACAGGCTCCATTCACCAGTTGCATTTCATAACTTTCTATTGTATCAAAATAATATAAGAATGGAGCTACCCAAGGGTTTCCCATAGCAATTGTACATTAGCAGCCACTAGTCACAACAGGGTCTCAGTAAATTATACACTATATGGTTTGAAGTATCTGCAGATTTGAACATTTTCAAGTTTGAAAGATGAGAAAACAAAAATGTAGCTAACTGGTAAGTTCCAACAGAGGCTCACATGATGTTGAATGAGAAAAGACAGGAGATATCATTGCACTTCCAGGCAGCAGATGCACAGAAACACCATCGCCCTCCAAGATGGGCAGCAGGCCAGCTGAGAGATACAACACTTCCTTTACTGTTATTGGGTCAAAATCTTGGAACCCTTCACGACCAAAATATGGAAGTACCATTAGCACACAAGCTACGTGGTTGATGCTGTAAATCTGTTCTTTACCATTTTAATCATATGTTTTTGTTTGTGTTTGTGGGGTTTTTTTTGGCAAGTTATGTTCTTTCCCCTTAGGATCTAAAATGGTTCTGCATCACATCAAATTATCCCTTAATGTTCTACATTCAAGGAAGTACCATCCTTTGTTCTATGCAACCTGGCCTTGTAGTTCAACCTTTTCAGCTCAGCTCCATTCTCCAGAATCTTTGTTGCACCTCTTTCAGAGGTGTTGTCCAGTACTGGGTTGAACCAGAGTTTGGTATAGAGTGAAACCCTTTGCAGTTCTGTTCTCTTAAGATAAAGGGCAACATTGAAAAGATTTTCAAACTTTTTTGTATCTATTCACTAGTTTGTTGTGATTTCCAATCTTGGGCCTTTAAATCTCCCGTTCTTATCCCATTCCAAACTTCACATTAGGACATAGAACAGTACAGCATAGGAATGGGCCCTTTGGCCCACGATGTTGTGCCGAACATGATGCAAAATTAAACTAATCCCTTCTGCCTGCCTTTGGTCCATAACCCTCCATTCCTTGCATATCCATGTGCTTATCTTAAAAGTCCCTTAACCACCCCTATCGTATCTGCCTCCACCACCCCCTGGCAGCATGTTCCAGACACCTACCACTTTCTGTGTAAAAGACTTGCCCCTCACATCTCCTTTGAATGTTCCCCCGCATTTTAGACATTTCAATGCTGGGAAAAACATTCTGACCATCAACCCTATCTATGCATCTCATATATTTATAGACTTCTATCAAATCTCCACTCAGCCTCTGCCACTTCAGAGAAAACAACCTGACTTTTTCTAGCCTCTCCTTATAGTTCATACCCTCTAATCCATGCAGCGTCCTGGTAAACCTCTTCTGCACCCTCTCCAAAGCCTCCACATCCTTCCTGTAATGTAACAACCAGAATTGAACCAATACTCTAAGTGTGGCTTAACCAAAGTCTTACAAAGCTGCAACATGACATCCTGACTCTTGTACTCAATTCCCCGACCAATAAAAGCAAGTATGCCATACACCTTCTTTACCACCCTATCTATGTGCATGCCCACTTTCAGGGAATTGTGGACTTGAACCCCAAAATCCCTCTGGTACATCAATGCTGTTCAGTCTCCTTCCAGGAACTGTATACTTTTCCTTAACATTTGATCTCCCAAAGTGCAGCACCTCACACTTACCCAGATTATACTGCATCTGCCATTTCTCTGCCCATATCTGAAACTGATCTATATCCCACTGTACCCTTTGACAACCTTCTACATTATCCACATTAAATAGTAAATATTCTGATCCATTTTTCTCTTCAGTTTAAAGAGGATGACTTTACATTTCCTCAAACTGAGGTTCACCTGCTACAGTTTGGCCCACACACTTCAGCTATTAATGTCTCATTGCAACACCCTCCACCCAACAACTCAATTTACAGTGCCTCCTGACACATCACCCACATACTTGGAGACACAGCTCTCCATTCCCCTCAGAATTTTTGCAAGAGGAATGTATTTCTAGCTGGATGTAAGATTAAAACCATATTGTGGTTGCTATGCTAAAAGGTGCCTTTACTCCAACGTCCACATGACCATACGATATAGGAACATAAGTAGGCCATTCAGCCCATCAATTCTGCTCCACCATTCAATGAGATCATGGCAGATCTGATAATCCTCAACTCCACTTTCCCACCTTTTCCCCATAACCCTTGATTCCTTTATTGAGTAAAAAACTGTCCATCTCAGCCCTGAACACACTTAATGACCCAGCCTTAGCAAACTCCTACAGTAAAGCCTTCCACAAATTCACTACCTTCTGACAGAAGAAATTCCTCCTCAGCTGTCTTAAATGGGTAGCCATTTACTCTGAGATGATGCGCTCCAAAACAAACCTGTCAAGTCCTTGACCATCTTGTATGCTTTTGAAAGGTTGCCTCTCATTCTTCAAAACTTCAAAGGACTACAAGCCCAAATCACTCAACCTCTCCTCCTAAGATGGTCCCTCTCTACCTCGGATCAGCCTCGTTAACTTTCTCTGGACTGCCTCCAATGTCGATATAACTTAGATAAGGAGACTAAAACTGTTCAGAGTATTCCAGTTGTGGTCTGACTAGTACCCTGTATAACAAGACTCCCCCTCCCACTCCCTTAGCGACACGTCTACCCTGGGCCTCCTCCAATGAGGTCACACGTAAACTGGAGGAACAACACCTCACATTCTGCCTCAGGAGCTTACAGCCTAATGGCCTCAACATAGAATTTACCAGCTTCAAAATCTCCCCACCCCCAGCCTCATTCCATGTCCAGCCCTCCCTCTCATTCCCACCTCCTTGACCTGATACAAGCCATCCATCTTCCTTCTCACCTATCTGCCCCACCCTTCCCATTGACCAATCTCCAAAACCCCCAACCTGCCACCTATCCCACATATCACCACCCCACCTATCTCACCCCACCCCCACCCCCCTCCCTCAATTTATTTCTTCCCCCTCCCCAGCCCTGATGAAGGGTCCACACCTGAAGTGTCGACTTTCCTGTGCTGCAGCCTTCTGTAGCTTTTCTCCAAGTATAGTATTCCACTCCTCAATTCTTCCTGCTAAATTATATAACATCACATTTTCTCATATTATACTCCATCTGCAAAGTTTTTACCCACTCGTTTAACCTGTTTATATCCCTCTGTAAACACTTTCATGTCATCCTCACTACTTCCCTTCCCACCCTTTTTGTGTCATTTGCAAACTTGCAATAGTACATTCACTTTCCTCATCCAAGATATTGAAATATATTGTGAATAACAGTGGCCTCAACACTGATCCCTGTGGCATTCTACTCGTTTTAGGTTGCCATCCTGAAAATGCCGCCTTTCCAAGTCTGCTTTCTATTACAACAAAAATAAAGTTGCTGGAAAAGCTCAGCAGGTCTGGCAGCATCTGTGGAGGAGAAAACAGAGTTAACGTTTCGGGTCCGGTGACCCTTCCTCAGAACTGATAACTTCTATTAATTAGCCAATTCTCTATCCACGCTAATAGGGTACCTCCAACACCATAGGCATACATGGTACCTTAACATATTCCTTTTGGAAATCCAAATATATTACATCCACTGCTTCCTCTTTATCTACGCTGCTTGTTCCCTTCTCAAAGAATTCTAGTAAATTTGTCAAGCATGATTTACCCTTCATGAAGCCATGCAGTCTCTGCTTTGTCATATTATACATTTCCAAATGCTTTGCTATTACATCCTTCATAATAGACTCTATCATTTTCCCAATAAGTGATATTGAGCTAACTGGCTTATAAGCACCTGTTTTTTTTTTGTCTCTTTCCTTTTTAAATAGGGTGTTACTTTGGCAATTTTCCAATCCTCTGGGACTTTTCCACAATCTAAGAATTCTGAGAAGATTAGTACCAAGTCCATTCACTATCTCTGTTGCTACTTCCTTTAATATCCTAGGACACATCCCATCAGGTCTTTAATTAATCTTGTCTCACCAAACAATACCAATAATGACCATTCAAAAAGGTCAGTCCCATCTCTGGAAAAAGAATGTTTTAAAACCCCTTAGCAAAAGGTGACAGAAATGTTCTCAGCTGTTATTTATTCCACTATTCAAGCTTTTTTTTCACTTTAGTAATGAATAAAAAGACTACAAGTCAAATGACACAGCAAATTACACCCTGCACTTGTACCAATGTAATGACCAATGTTAGCCCATGTGGATCTGGTTTGAGCAAGAGGCCAATGTAGTGTTCACCCATTGTGGGCCACGTGTGGTTTGGGCCCAGAGTGAGCCCAAGTGGTTTTGACCCAATGTGATGTGGTTCCAGTGCACTTTGAGCCCAATAAGGTGTAGACCTAGTGTGGCGCAGGACCAGTGTCGTGCAGCCTCAATATATCACAGGCCAGAGTGGTGTGTGCCAGTATGGTGCGAGCCTAATACAGTCTCGGGCCTTGTGAACCCAGTGTGAGAGTCCAGTGTGAGCCTGGTACTTTCCCAGTGTGAAAATAGTGTGGACTCACTGTAAGCCATATTCTTTTAAAACAAACTGGAAGGTTAACAAAGATGAAATGTAGCATCTTATTATAGTTATAATTGTGATTGAGTGTGGAAAGACTTTGCATTGAATCAGAGAATTGTAGCGGTGCTCCTGTATCATGTAAACACTTTGGGCTGAATTCCTGTAATTCAACTACAAAGGGCAGTGCTTACCCAGTTCACAACATGGCAAGTTGCTGCAAGCGGAAGATGGAAAAAGTAGCTCAACACAGGCATCTGTAAGCTGAGTGAACAGGATGAATAATTAGCATATCTTTAACAAATTTGATGGAAGTTAATGAACAGGACAGTGTCCGAAACAGGAAGTGTAAGTTTGAATCAAAAATTGTCAAAGCAAATTTTGGCAATTTAATGTCAAAGGTTCAGAAAGCAAAGAGTGTGTGTGAGAGAGAGAGGGGGACAGAAAGAGTACGAGAAGAGTGAGAAAGATTAGGAGAGAATCAGACAAAAGGGGAAAAAAATCAGTTTTTCATATGAGGCTTCACACATGTAAAAGCTAATTTTCAGTGACAGAAAGCTTGGCTAGCAGTAACTAACACTTATCATACCATTAAAAAGGGTATTAGGCTGATTGAGACAAAGTTTAGACATTGGCACAAGTTTAGACCATGTTCTTGATGCCAGTAGAGGAACTACACTGTTCAGTGCAGTGCTGCACTGGTGGTACCTGGACAAAAACATTTGGATAATTGTGATAAACTACTCATCGTAGCCTTGATGAAAATTGTGTACTATTTCAGCGAGGCCATTAGCCTCTGCATTACTGTTATAATAAATTCTTTAATCCAAGATAGTCACATTCAACTATTTCCCTGTTTTTATTCCAATGACGTTAGTTAGTGGAGCCTGTGGCAAGGCATGTTATGTTGTAATAATCCTCTTTGTGAAAATATTAGAAACATTCAACACTTATTTGGTTAAAGCTTTCAAAATTAATTCCCTCTTAACCTTTTTAACGCTTAGTAAAAAGCTCAACTTTCCACGAATAACAGCTATATAATGGGGTGGTATTACTGTAACTGGGACCTAACCAATGTCTTGTGTGAATTCACCCTCACCTCCTTTAAATGCAGTGCTTATTTCTGAAATACAGAATTATATTAATCATTTTTATGCTCTTTGCTTCCTTCCCCCACCTGGGAACACGCCTATCTTTATCTCAAGCAGCTCGCTGATGCATTTTGCCCATCTTCTCTCGATCTCTCATACACACATATGGGAATGCAAACTCATAGCTTCTAGCCCAAAGGGAGGTAAACTACCTTGTGTCACAACTACTCCAAGTTTTTGCCACTGTCCTTTTCCAAAACTTGAACTTTATATATTCCAGTATTCCACTGCATCATCCTTTAACTGGTTTTCTTCCATCTGTGTTCTGGGATCTTCCTTGGATTGTTTTGATTCTAACTTAATATCATTCCTATTGTGGATCCAGCCAAATTAAATATATCAATAAACATACAAGGAAGGTGACACCTTATGGTATTATCACCAGACTATCAAAACAGAGACCCCCATAATGTTCTGGGTACCCAGGTTCAAATTCCACCACAGCAGATGGTAAAATTGAATGCAATTTTAAAAACCTGGAATTAAGAGTCTAATAATGCCCATTGATTGTCAGGAGAAACGCATCTAGTTCACTAATGTCCTTTAGGGAAGGAAAATGCTGGTCCGGTCTGGCCTACACATGACTCCAGACCAACAGCAAGATGCTGACTCTTAACTGCCCTCTAAGCAATCTGGATGGCCTAGCCATGTATGGATTTTAAAAATACAAGAACGACACTATCTAAGTACTTTCAAATGTTTGGTGATATAACTTTTGAAAAATGTAGAAAGGATTTTTCTTCTGGCACTTCCTTCTTGAAAGGATTTGAAATTGCAGAGACAGCATATTGTGTGAGTGTGACTGTGGCTAAGAAATGTTGAACCGTAACAACAGCAGCAATAATAAACTCTGTTCCAAGAAACAGCTTTTAAGCCCTGGCTCACGGCATTTCCAATATTCATTTGCAGGAACTGAATCCCTTTCAGATTGTAATGGAGAAACTGTAATGATCAACCAATTAGATTACTTTTAGTGATTTATAGTGTTTGTCGCAGAACTAACCAATTCAATTTTTGTCTTTTTGGGATCAGTAGAGGTTTTGATCACATAGTTCTTGGCTTGTCTGAGCCTAAACTGCAGTCGGACATTCAAGGAATTATGCAATGATACAAAATGGAAGCGGTCTATTCAGCCCATTGTATACACTGCCAGCTCTTTGCTCAAGCTTTGCAATTAATCCCATTCCATCGCATTTCCCCATATCATGGGAAGGTTTTCCCCTTCAAGAACTTATTCTGGTTCCTGACCCTTCCTCCACTGAAAGGTTTCTCTTCATTTGCCCTATTAATTCAGAATCACTGAATGGCCTTCTTCTGTGCTATAACCATTCAGGCCATCCTGTCTGCTCCACCTCTCCATGGGAGCAATTCCCCTTGTGCTGCTTCTCGGCCCCTTCTTCCTTTTCAGATAATGATGCTTTTTGAAAGCCTCGAATAAACTGCTCCAACACATTCTCAGACAATGCAAACCAAATCCTAACCACTCACTGCATGAAAAAACTTTTCTACATATCACCATTGCTTCTTTTACCACTCACCCTAAATCATACTCTCTCATTCCCAATCTTTCAATCAATGGGAAATAAGAAAAGAACTGCGGATGCTGTAAATCAGGAAACAAAACAGAAATTGCTGAAAAAGCTCAGCAGGTCTGGCAGCATCTGTGGAGGAAAAAACAGAGTTAATGTTTCGGGTCCGGTGACCCTACCTCAGGATTCTGAGGAAGGGTCGTCAGCGGCCCCGAAACATTAACTCTGTTTCCTTCACAGATGCTGCCAGACCTGCTGAGCTTTTCCAGCAATTTCTGTTTTGTTTCCTTTCAATCAATGGGAATGGTTTCTCCCTAATGACTCTGCGCAGACCCCTCATGACTATGAACAACTTCATGGATCATCTTTTAACCTTCTCCACTATTTGAGTAAATCTCCTCTTTGAGATCTTTAGATCAGTCCTGAAGCAAAGCCTCCAGAATTGGGTATAATACTAAGCTGGGGCCTCGTTCTTCTTGAGTTCTGTGTCCAAAGGCTGGCCTGTCCTTTCCAGCAGCATCGGACGGGATGAGACAGGACTGGGATCCACCCCACTTGGAATCGGATTGAACCCTGTGCTTGGTCAGCAGCAATTTGATTTACACCAGTTGCTCAAACCACTCATTCCCACCTTCTGGCACAGAGACAAAAGAGCTACAAATCAGACCAATGCTAACACTCTGATTCCACAATAGTCTTCAAAAGAAAACTGGATGACTACTTAAAGGAGAAGAAGATTCTGAGAATGAACAGTCAGCCATATCCCATTGATCCCTTCAGCTCTAAGATTATATCAAATTCCTTCTTGAAGGTTCAGAATGAATAGGCCCATCTTAACTTAAAGACCAATGAATCATTTAGTTGCCTTATTTTTTCAATCACTCTATAGTAATGAATGTCACGGGCATGACTAAGAAATTATTACACACCATTAGTTGTCCCCCAGAAGGTGGATGGAGGGCCTTAGTCATGAATTGCTGCATCTCAGACAGCAAAGACACATCGACAATGACGTTAAGCAGGGAGTTTTTGACCCAGCAATGACAAAGATGGGAATTGGAATGATATGTGGGCTGGAGGGGAATGTAAAGTTGCCAGTCTTATCCCTTGTCAATGTTCACATGTTTAGGAGGTCCAGTAAAGAGGCCTTGGAGATTTTCTGTTGTATGGTCTGCAGCCACATGGTGAATGAATGTGGAAGGTGTCGATGGGATATCCGTCAAGAGGGTAACTTTTCCCTAACGGTGCTGAGCTTCATGGATGTTGTAAGAACTAGTCACATTCAGGCAAGTGAGGAGTATTCCATCACAATCATGACTTTTACCTCGTCGGTCACTAGAGATTAGAAAGGTGAAACGGAATCTGATTGAAATACATAAAATTGAGATACAGGATCAGCTATGATCATACTGAATGATGCAGCAGGCTCAAAGGGCCAAATGGCCTACTCCTGCATCTAGTTTCTGTATTTCTATGTTTCTATGAAAAGCTTTGCAGAGTCAGGTAATGCTGACCTGTTCTTGCAGTCACAGTTTACATGATAAATGGTTACCAACCTGAAACCTTACCTCTGTTTCTTTCCCCCACAGATGCAGCCTGACCTGCTGACTAATTCTTTACTTTAAGACTGTAAGAAATAGGAACCAGAGTAGGCTGTTTGGCCCTGTTTGGCCCCTTCTGCCTGCTCCAACATTCAATAGGATCATGATGGCAGATCTGACATTCCTCACATCCAACTTACCAATTTTCTCCATAACCCTTAATACCCCCACTGATCAATAATCTACCCATTTCAGCTTTAAAGACACACAAGGCCTCTGCTCCCACAGCTGACTGTGGCAAAAAGTTCCAAAGGCTCTCAATCCTCTGAGACGAAATTCCTCCTCATCTCAATCTTAAATTGATACTTCTTTATTCTGAAACTATGCCGTCTGGACTTAGATTGTCCCATGAGGAGAAACACCTTCTCAGTACTTACCCTGTCCCCCCTTAAAAATCCTATACGTGTCTGTGCTTCCTGTGGCTGACTCAATGACCTTCTGATAACTGGTGTCACCCGCCCCCAATCTCAAGATTGATGAGGAGGATTTGGTAATGGTAATGACATAGGGAGGTGGTCATGAATTCCCTTGTTGCCTGATACTTGTGGTGTAAATACGACTTGGGACAAGAGTGGATATTGTCCAGGTTTTGGCTACAAGTGGGTACTGAATGCTTCAAAATTAGAGTTGCAAATGGACCTGCACACTGTGCAATCATCAGCTATTATACCTCATGATGGAGGCATAGTCATTGTTACAATTGAGGTTTACAAGATTGGTATGTTTTGAACTTGTCTTTAAGGTAAAATGGTGAGGGTCACGTGGCCTATTCTGAAGTCTGCCTGATGGTGAGCCTGGGTGGTTCAATTGTTAAAGATCAAAGGAAGGGTCAGATTTGTTTTACTGGGAAGTGCAAAGCATCTATGCACAGAGACAACGGCAGAAGCCTGTGTTTTAACACTGGAGAAATCCTATCAAAGTGTTGAGAATTGGGATGCAAATACTTGTGCTTTATATTGTCCATTTAACTCCAAGATGAAAGAGATTTGTATTCTCAGGTATAGTTAATTAGTTTTTCTACCTAGATCAAAGATCCATGTGATTCACAATCATGGGGAAGGATACAGAGAATACCAGCATAAAGGCCGGGTTACAGATTTTCTTAGAATATCACAGACAGACAGAAGTTTTGTGCGGTAAGCAGTGAGAAGAGGATGCTTGGCTTTGCAAACTGTCACAGCTGGATGTCAGAGGCAGACAATCTCTCGCTGAAGAAAAGCATCTTGCAGGCTTCTGTGGATTTCAGGAAGAATTGTCCTGACATGGCCAGAGGGGAAAAGTAATTGGGACATGCTTCATGGCTGGTAGTAGATTGAAGAAACGCTCCAAATGCCTGAAGACAATCACTCAAAGTTACTACTGAGCAAAACAGGGACATGGGAGCCAAATGGAAACTGGGAGTAATTGAGGCCTGTTTGCTAACAGGAGTGCAATTCCGTCAGGAGTGAAATGAGTAATAAATACAAAGGGAACATCCACCTCTGTAGTTTAAAGTAAAAATCACCTACATAAAAAAGTAGTGTTTAATCAATAGTGCTTTTAGTCATTTGTTATAGTAAAATCTTTGAAATGTCAAATCTTGTGTCATTCTTTCAGTTACCAACTAAAAGTTGAATCTCTTTTAAAAGTCGCTCTGGCGTTCTTAACATGATTGAAGTAGTCAGAGATGGTTGTACCTAAGACACTACCTGGACGAACTTTGACAATGTCCTAGGGTTGAGATGGTTGGTCTCCAACAGCCACAACCTTCTTTATGTTACCTCTGGCTCCAACCAGTGAAGAGATTTCTTCCAATTCTCACTGACTTCAGATTTACTAGGGCTCCTTGATGCCATGTGTTTTCAAATGCTGTCATGATTTCCAAACGAGTCACTTGCACTGCATCTCTGGAATTCAGCAATTTGCCCATATTTGGATCAAGGTGCAATAGGCCCTATAGCATGATATCAGTCATTTCAACACTGTGTATCATTTTTGAATTAGAAGTAAATTGATGTGGAGGTAATAGGATTGTCCTGCTTTTGTGTTCAGGATATTTCTTGGTCGAGTAGATGACAGTGTTGTCAATGTAATGGAACAGCTTAGTTTAGCCGTAAGTGCGGTCTTCCTGGAGCACAAATCTTCAGCACTACAGCTGGGATGTTTATGAGGGCCTGTAACCTTTGTTAGATCCAGTCTGTTCAGCTATTCCTTGACAAAAATGTGGCGAGAATCAAATTGGCTGAGGACTGTTATCTTTAAAGTTATGGGGACCTCAGGAGGAGATCAAGAAAGAGCATAATAGCCACTTCTGGCTGAAGATGACTATCGCCACTCCAGCCTTGGTCATTCACTTTTGAATATGGTGTCTGGTTGTTGCTAATGTTTGTGGAGCCTCCTCTTTCCATGAGCTGCTTATCATGTGGCTGAACATAGCAGGACTGCAGAGTTTCCACCAGACCTGTTTGGCTTTACTAGGTTAAAGGCACTATATAAATGCGAGTTGCTTTTGTTGACCGATTGAAAGATCATTTTGCTCTAGTCTGTAGCTTGCTGCTTCTGCCCATTGACAATTCCTTACCCGGTTCTCAGTACTTTGTACAGTGGGTGTCACAGTCTCACTCGGGCAAGTCTCATGCTGTCCAGGAAGGCAAACTCTCATTCCAAACTTCAGAACTGATTGCTCCTGCCAAACTGTTGATCAAAGTGTTCATGTGCTCTGCAAGTGCGACTAAATCTTGGCTAAACAAACTCATTATAATTTGGATATATCTCAATGAATCTCCGGGAGGGGGGGGGGGGGGGGGGCTCACAGAAAGATCAAGACAGTAATCAGTAAATCAATGGAATGGTATTCATCTGAAAAATAGCCTCACAAATATTTTTTCCCATATTTTTGCCTCAGAGTGCAGAAAGGCTGAAATGGAGAAGAATTCTGGGCTGATAACCAATCCCGTCCCTACTTGTGGTCCTTCTGAATCTCTGTTTACAATAACGATTCTAAGGTCTGGGTCAGTTCGGAGTACTGGGACAACAGGAAACAACTAAGTAACTATTAAATTCACTAACCCTGAGTCGAGTCCACTT
Source organism: Rhincodon typus (assembly GCF_021869965.1). NCBI lineage: Eukaryota > Metazoa > Chordata > Chondrichthyes > Orectolobiformes > Rhincodontidae > Rhincodon > Rhincodon typus. Next base: position 6,561 of record NW_025966744.1, on the reverse strand, counting down.
TATACATGGTTGAAGGCTCCCAATAACATGGTGCCCTCCTTCTCACAGATCTGAAAGAGCAGCCAGTGCTGACCCTGGTCCCTATCGTTGCAAAGGGTTCACTCTCTGACCTCCCAAGCCGTCCTGATGCCTGCAGAGGAGTCGTGGGCTTGATCCCACCTTGATCAGGTTGACATGTGAACAGAGAGAGTGAGAACACATCCCCAAGAAACAGAAGTCAGTACCCCAATTGCTGGGAACCCACAAATGATAGCAGCAATCTAGAACTGTGCAGGATAACTGAATCGTGCCAAATGCCCAGGAATCTGACCTTGAACTGCCTCTTCTGATGGAGGAGATAAATATCTATGGAGTGAAAGCTGTTGCAGTTCTTTGGTGGATCATTCCCAGCTGTGAGGATGTGACAGTAATATACACAAAGGACAGCTTGGCCTCCTGGAAACTCAATAATTTAGGTTCAGACTTCATGATCCCAGACAAGGTGAAATCTGTTTTTGGGGCATCAGTCACCCATTCCATCCTGCACACTCTGGATGCTGATTCCCTCAAATGTTCAAGGTGAGTGCAATTTTGTCAGCTGTGCCGACTCTCCAACAGCTTGATGGACTGGACCATCACTGCTGTGGAAGATAGGGTAGACCCTCTGACTGTGTGCCTGGCTCCATTGTTGCCCACCTAACAAATGCATGGGGTACAATTAGCACTCTGTGAGCTACAGAGAGTTCAGTCAGGGCCAATCTATTCAGTTGGTGAGGGGGTCCGTGTGGTTGTTAGGTAAGTCATGGTGATGAGTGCTCTACTCCTGTTCAGTTCCGCAGAATCCAATTGGACGTCATTCTCTAACTGGGATTGTCTTTGGTCTGAAGTGAATGCATAGCATCCTCAGTTCCTGCTCTATTGCAGCGAGGGATTTTAAAGCCTTCGCCATCTCTGCAGCCAAACGTAGCTCCAAATGCTCTGCTGACACTGGCATCTGTCTCTTCAAGGAGGACGAGATAGGACATATCGTGAGGCAGGTTACCCCCTTCGAGGGCTAAACTCAGGAAATGAACTGTAGCTGCAGAAAGGGCAACACAAATGAAGTAAATGCCAGGCTGCAGGGTGTGAGCTCTTTCTTCCTCTTTCAACTTGAATGAGGTGCACACCAAAGGAAAATTAGCCCCTTACTCTCAGTCATTTTCCCCCAATTACCTCCCCACTAATGGAGATGTGTCTGAGGTCACTGTTACCCATTACCACCAAACTAAAATCACTACAATGGACATGGGCAAACACTGAATTGATTAGTTTAAACCGTTTCAGAGTTTTTCATCCTCTCTGCCGTCTCTAATTTAAGTAGCACCAATAGGTGAGCAAAGAAGGGGACAAGGTGGATACACATCATTAGAAACAATTACTCACTTGAACAGTAAATGCCACCGCAACTCTGGGGGGCCAAATGGCCTGTTTCCATTTTGTAATTTCCATCTATTTCCAAGTAATCAGATGTCATGCCATTGCTTTGTTAGACACGCATTTCTTTCTTACTTTTCTTTGTACTTTTTGAAAAAAGCAAGTCTTGACAAACACTGCTGCAGAGCTGACCCACAAACTGGAACTGCACGGTTTAACGTAAGTGGGCAGCTGCATTCCCTGGATTCTGCCAGGGCTCCTCAATATGACATTTCCAACTTGAATCTTTTCAGGAAGACCAAAGGCATTTTGGTAAAATACTAGGAATTCTGATTGTCCTGTGGTGGGATATGAGCTGTCACAACACCAGAAACCACATTTGGAATGAGTTACTTCACATTTCAAACACTGGGCTCAGATTCATGTTAACAGCAGTATCCATTAGAACACACATATCTCCATCGACACGTAATGAGATGTTAAATAAGCATCTAATCTTAGAGGGTACAAATTTGTAAAGAAGATTAAAACTGAAAGATTTGATAGTGCCCTTTCTTTAATTAACAGAAAAAAAGTTTGGACATTTCTCACATTCACTTATTCTCAAACCAAAATGCAGCTGAACATTTGGAACCGGGGCATTAAGTGACAACTTGGTCCAAAAGCCAACAATCTGATCACGTGCCGGGTCTGAAACATCCGACCAGGACTAGATCCCACACTATTAGGTCAGAGAATTCCAGTCAACAGCCAATTGGATCCACAAATGTGCACCAAAAGCGGAAGAGGATTTTAATAGAAAATTGTCACAGACCCATCCAAAATATGCACTTGCAATTGTCCAACTCCTGTTTAAATTGTCAAATTAAAAACACTAGTTGCTCAGGTTCAAGATGAAACAATTTCTACATCACCAAGTGAGAATCCGTCCCTATAAGCGACTGTAAGGATCCAATCTGTGCAATACAAAGCCAATGGTGTTTTCTTGTCCTCACTTCTTCTTTCCAAAGAGACTGAATCTTCGGTCACTGTCCCGTTTAGGATTGCCTTCATCAGTGGAGGAGGTAGTAAGAGGCATCTGACCGCCTTGCTGAGCGATTTGTGCATGTTCTGTGATGGCTGTGGAAATAGTCTTGATCCAGTTGTTCATTTCCTCCTAAAATGGGGGACATTGAAGAAGCAACAAAAGAAAATCATGTGAATGTATTTGATACAACCATCATCAGGTAACATCAGGTTTCTGTAATGCAATATATACATATTATCCACTACTCAACTGTCCAGAGATAGCCGAATGTACAGCGCCCAGTGTCTCTAGAATATTCTGAGTAACTTCCATTGCTGCAAGACTTATTTTAAAAATTTTTTCATGGGATGTGGGCCAGCATTTGTCTCCCATCTCTAAATGTCCTTGAACTCAGTGGCTTGCTCAGCCATATCAGAGGGCAGTTAAGAGTCAATTGCATTGGGTCTGCAGTCACATGTAGGCCAGATGGGTTAAGGACAGCAGATTTCCTACCGTAAAGGGCACTAGTAAACCAGGTGTGTTTTTACAACTGATAGTACTTCCCCGGTCACCATTACTTTCAATTTGAGATTTATTAATTGAGTTTAAATTCCACAAGCTGCCCTGCTAGGATTTGAACTTGTGCTGCCAGAAAATTAGTCTGCATCTTTGGATTACTAGTCTACTGATATTACCGCTATACCACAGTCTTCCCTTATATTTACATTTTGGTTGAAACCAGTGTTTCTACACTGTTTCCATGCATCTACTGCATTTTGCAATGGTCACCAGGCATGTGAGAGACTCTGCTGTAACTGTAGGCAACTTATTTCATTACTGGAGACCTTTTCTGTGGGCTGACTGCAGCGATTCACTGTCCACACACCACTGGGTAATAATTCAAGATATTGAAGCTAAATGGTTATGATTGTGCAGAGTTAATGTCACTGGTTTAGTAATCCAGAGACCCAGGCTAATATTCAGGAGATATGGGTTCAAAGGCCATTTTGGCCCTGATAGAATTCAAAATAAATTAGAAGAGCCACTTTTAGTGATGGTGACCATCAACAGTTACCGAACCCCAACTGGTTCACTAATGTTCTTTAGGGATGGAAACCTGCTGTCCTTAGCTGATTTGGCCTATATGTGACTCCACACCTGCAGCAATGTGGCTGACTTGTAATTGCATAAGTAAAAGAAACCAAAGCCCAGCTAAGATTAGGATTCCATCACATTAATGCTCTTAGCACCAATCACCTGGGACCATCCCTTCATCTGGCATCAATCCCCAGATCACTCTTCCAGATGGATATCTAGGATCTCCTGCTCAGTTGTTCTGATGTGTTCTTTCAGTGCTGCATTCCACTGAAATGTTTTACTGTCTCACCTCTCCTTGCCTTGACCCTAGCCCTGACATTCACAGTGTGGAACATAGAGAATATGAGCAGGAGTAGGCCATTCAACCCTTTGAGCCTTCTCTGCTATTCAATATGATCATGATTGATCCTCTATCTCAATGCCATACCCCTACTCTCTGTCCTTACGCCTTGATATCTTTAGCCTCTAGAAATCTATTTTTCTTGAATATATCCAGCGACTTGGCCTCCGCAGCCTCCTGAGTGGCGAGTTTTCTCATTATCTCAGTCCAAAATGGCCTAATGTGTATCCTAAGACTGTGACCCCTTGTTCTGGACAACCCCTTCCCTCCCCAACCAGGAGAAACATCATTCTCGCACCCAGTCTGTCCAACCCTGTCAGAGGGTTTTATGTTTTAGTGAGATTCCCTCTCATTCCCCTTATACCCGGTGAGTACAGGCTCAGGAAACCTGACCTCTCCTCGCAAGGTAACCCTGTCATCCTCAGTCTGGGGAACTCTGGCTGCAACCCCTCCATGGTCAGTATCTTCTATTCAGTAAGGAGACCAAAACCTCACAGAAGCGAAGCTCACCTCATCCTTAGCCTGGAACAGGTATTCACTACCGTCATTCATTCTGTCACAATGAGAAAGAAACACAATTAGAAAGTGCGAAGGATGACTCAGATCAAGTATGGAATAAAACTATTCCACGAAACACTTGGCCCTCTCTCCTACTGGCTGTTCACTACTATCATTGCAGTTCACCAATGGGAAATATTTACTCTAACATTCAAAGAGATGTGTTTTCCTGAACGTTATATATTCAACAATGAGGGTCTAGTGAGTTAAGCATAAAAAGTGAGAGAGTGTGCTAATACAAGTATACATGCATTGTTGCAGATGATAACTGAGCAGCCCAGCTGTGTCCACATTACGTCAGTCCTGGCGAGCTGCTTAATGGACCTTTACTCATCTTTACAAATCCATTGTGACTCTTTGAGCCCTAAGGGGCTGGCAGCCGAACATGTTACAAACACGACTTGAAATTGAATCTTATCAAAGTCTCCATTTCTCTGTCACACTCACCGGACTTTAAAGACAAACTTCTTCTTCTTGTAGTTGCTAGCAATTTCGCAGTTGGACTCACTCAGAGTGATGAGAGGCTCTCCATTATAGGTTACTCCTGATTTATATCCCTTGGCATCTTTATAAAAACCCAGGTCTCCTTTGCTAACCACGCAGTATACATTAACCCAGGACCTGAAGGACAAGAGAAGGAGTAGGTATTTAAATTACTTCTGAAGAATGTCACGAAGACGCTGTCACTCAGGCAGGTCAGAGAAACATCAGCCTGTAAAGCAAACATTCACACTGTTATAACATTGTCTTTAAAATTCTTTATGAAGTAGAAGTAAACACATGTTGCCCCAAACATGGATGAAACAAACACTCATACCTACAAACACACTGCATTAAACTACACGCCTGCTAACACATTGCACTAACCAACACGCCTGCTAACACTGCTGCACCAACCCACAAACATACCACACCAACCCACACACCCACAAACGTGCCGCACTGCAAAACAACAGGGAACTCCAGACTAGCGTAGATAGAAAGACCACACATACCAACCAAATACTCAATTATACGAGCAACCACCCCAATGCCCACAAACAGAGCTGCACAAGGACACTATTTAAATGAGCCGCAACACATTGCAGCAACCCGGAACTACACAAAGCAGAACAGGAACACCTATAAGGAGTATTACCTCCGACACAGACCACAACAGGAAGACACAACATGACCAGACTCACTAATCACCCTACTGCACATCAGACATTTCAGAGATGACCACAAGACTACTCAGACCCCAAGGTATCAGAGTAGCCCACAAACCAATAACAACGCTATAACAGCTACTGACGAACATAAATGATCCCATACCCAAAACCGGTGTAATATACAAAATACCACGCAAGGATTTTGAGAAACACTACACAGACCAAACCAGAAGAAAACTGACAGTACGGATACATGAAAACCAACTAGCCACCAACAGACATGACCAATTCTCACTACACATGGACAATGAGGGACTCGAATTCGACTGGGACAACACTGCCATGATCACACAAGCCAAACAGAAAAACACCAGGAAATTCCTGGAGGCCTGGTATTCCAACTGGAACTCCATTAACAAACACATTGAATTAGACCCTGTGTATAAACCACAGAGAAACAGAACCAGAAGTGGTACCAAACACCCCAACAAACTGAGGCATATAAATAACTAGCAAGACAGAACACCGACGCCTCACACGTGGACTGGTGAAGTTATCTAGCAGGGTGATGAAACATTTGCAACCAAACTCACCGGCTTGGGGAGCAAGTCTACAGCCTCATCCACAACCCGAGCAACAAATCGTCATGAAAACACGAAGTACTGGACTAACCCACACACGCCTCCTAACGTACTGCACTAACCCACACACCCGCTAACGTAGCGCACTAACCCACACACCCGCTAATGTACTGGACTAACCCACACACCCACTAACGTACCGCACGAACCAACACACCCACACACCCGCTAACGTACCGCACTAACCCACACGCTCGCTAATGTACCACATTAACCCACACACCCACTAACGTACGGCACTAACCCACACGCCCGCTAACGTACCACACTAACCCACACGCCCACGAAAGTACCGCACTAACCCACACGCCCGCTAACATACCGCACTAACCCACACGCCCACTAACGTACCGCACTAACCCACACGCCCACTAA
>NW_025966743.1:0-32584 GCF_021869965.1 Rhincodon typus | reverse complement strand
TCTAGGTAGCTGTGGGAGTCGGTGGGCTTGAAATGAATATCGGTTTCGAGGTGGTTGCCCGATATGGAGACAGAGAGGTCCAGGAAGGGGAGAGAGGTGTTAGAGATGGTCCAGGTAAATTTAAGGTTGGGGTGGAAGGTGTTAGTGAAGTGTATGAACTGTTCGAGCTCCTCGTGGGAGCACGAGGCGGCGCCGATACAGTCATCAATGTAACGGAGGAAGAGGTGGGGTTTAGGGCCGGTGTAGGTACGGAAGAGGGATTGTTCCACGTAACCTACAAAGAGGCAGACAACTCAACTTCTTGCAGATGCTGCTGTTTATTATTAATTTTACGCAGAATTCCAGAATAAATGTCCAATGAAAAGCTTATCACTTTATATCTGACAATCAGTCAGATCAGATCAATCAATCAGACACTGGTCTGGAAATCCCTCACCCTAGGGAAAAGAAACCTGCTAACCATCTTACCTACACCCCACATGATTTTATAAACCTCAATAAGGTGTCGGTTCCGTTGTGTCTTGGTTATTTTGTTTGTTAGCTGTGGTGTGGGGTCCCACTCACTCTGTTGGTAGGTTTGTGTATCTCCAAGACATTCTTCTTTTGTGTATAGTCTGTTTTGTTCATTACCACAGTCATTCTGCCTTTATCAGCAGGAGCAATGATGATTGTTTTTTTACTTTTTGAGGTTCTTCAGGGCATCCCTTTCCTCTTTGTTAACTGTGTTTGTTTGTGTTCTCTTTGTCAGTAGGGGTACAATGGTCCATCTGATCGTTTGTTGTGTTTCCTCGTTCAGTCCGTTGTTTCTGAGTGTGGATTCTAGTGCTGCCAGGAAGTCTGTTTTTTCAGCGTCTCTGTGGTTGTAGTTCAGTCCTTCTTCAGTAGTGTGGAAGGAAGAAGAACACTTTTACAAGGTCTTTACCAGAAATGGATACCCCCGCAGCTTCATCCATAGCTGCCTACCTATCAGACAAGACAAACAGGACACACCAAAACCCGAAACAATACCATATCATATATTAAAACCACCTCAGAACTGACAGCGAGACTAATTAGACTGCTAGGAATCCTGACAGCACACAAACCGGCAGCCACACTAAAACAGCAACTGACCAAAGTTAAAGACCCAATAGATACCATGGACAGAATGAATGTGGTTTACAAGATACCATGCGGAGACTGCACAAAACACTACATGGGACAAATAGGCACACAACTGGCAACCCACATCCACAAACACCAGCTAGCAACTAAACGACACGACCAGATTATCCTAGTAAAGGGACGAAACATCTGCTATCAAACCTTCCAGCTCAGTGAACACACCAACATCTAAAAGTTGGGTGCTGGGTATTGTTTTAGAACAGACAGACCTAGGGGTTCAGGTACATAATTATTTGAAATTTGCATCACAGGTAGACAAGGTTGTTAAGAAGGTGTTTAACATGCTTGCCTTCATTGCTCAGACCTTTGAGTATAGGAGTTGGGACATCATGTTGAGTATGTACAGGACGTTGGTGAGGCCTCTGCTGGAGTACTGTGTGCAGTTCTGGTCGTCCTGTTATAGGAAGGATATTATTAAATTGGAGAGAGTCAGAAAAGATTTACAAGAATGTTGCCAGGAATGGAAGATTTGAGTTATAAAAATAGGCTGGATAGGCTGAGAATTTTTTCACTGGAGCATAATATCTATCCTTGCAAAGTCTAATCCTTTCCAACAATAATCTTTGCATGTTTGTTTCAATAAGTTTGTTTTAGGTAATTAACCAGTTATTTGGTGCTGGCTAGGATGATTGTTCTTAACACTGAATCTGACACAGTCTGAAACCTATACCATCGACCATATTGTCAACCTGGTTAAATTTAATGTAATGACTAGTGAAGGGATGGGACTGGAAAAGAATCAGTTAACCTATCAACCTCAGTCATAACAGTAGGGAGGAACTATTTCCACTGCTTCTAGAGTGTAGAACTAAGGTATATGGTGTAAACTTATAGCCAGACAAGAGTGAAATTCGGAAACACTTCTTATTGCAAAGGTTATCAGGAATTTGGAACTTTTTCAATTATGCAAACAGTTATTGATGCTATCAGTTGTTAAATTTGTGAGTTACTTATTTATTTCTTTTTCTTTTTGCAATTTCTTTCCTTTTACTTACTCAATTTTTTCCTTTTATTTGTTTCCTTTTTTTTATCTTTCTTACTTCCGGGTGTTGTTGATTTGCTCACCAAGCTGGCTGGTTATAGTTCAGACGTTTCATCACCATGCTAGGTAACATCATCAGTGCTGCCTCCGATGAAGTGATGTAGTTCTACTCTGCTTAGTATTTATATGGATCTGGTCTGTTGAGGTGTTTTGAGTCATTTCTGGATCTTTTTTGCAAGGGTTTCAGCATAGGGTCTAATTCCACATGTTTATTGATCACATTATGGGTGGAGACCCCGGCCTCTAGGAATGCCCGTGCCTGTCTATGGTTGCTTGAGCTAGGATGATCACATTGTTCCAGTTAAATTGATGGCCATCGTTATCCGAGTGTACTGAAATGAGGGAAAGTTCGTTTGTTGCTAGCTGGTGTTCATGTATCCTGATGGCTAGTTTCCTTTCTGTCTGGCTGATGTAATGTTTTTGGCTGTCCTTGCACAGTATTTTGTACACTATGTTGGTCCTGCATGTCGTGGGTATGGGGTCTTTATCATACGTCTGAACTATAACCAGTGAGTTCAGTGAGCAAATCAACAACCTCACCCACAACTCAAGGTACAAATCTTCACAAGAACCTTTCTTTCTTCCCATCTTGCATAATATCAGAACAAGTTCTGTCTCAGGGAAATGAGTATTTGAGTCCAATTACAACAATTACAATGGAAAACTACAACATTTTCCATTTTTCATGCCAGTAATTTAACAACTTGGCCTCTGATAAATGCAAAGGGTTCAATGCTCATGCCATAACTGAGATTCTATCCCTTTCATATAGTAGCTTAAATTGACAACATATCATTCTTTAACACTGTCACTAGCTCAAAATCCTGGAACTCCCATCCTAACAGCGCTAGGGGTGTCCCTACACAATATGGACTGCAGGTATGGAGGGATACAGACCAAGAGCAGGCACATGGGATTAGATTAATTGTGTAAACTGGACAGCATGGACAATTTGGGCCAAAGGATCTGTTTCCAAGCTGTAAACCTCTGTGACTCTATAACTCGATTACTGTGGGAAATTTCCTGATATGAATTCCTGATCTTAATTTCACATTTTAATTTCCCAGCCCAGGTCCATTTTTTTTTATTTGTTCATAGAATGTGATTGCCACAGGCTGGGCCAGCATTTATTACCCATCCCTAATTACGTCTGAGAAAGTGGTGGTGAGCTGTCACCTTGAACTCCTGCAGAGCGTACTGTGTAGGGACACCCCTAGCACTGTTAGGATGGGAGTTCCAGGATTTTGAGCTAGTGACTGTGACTGCTTCCTCAGCTTGTATACTGCAAAGTTACCACTGTCCTCCAAGGAACTGCAATTTTCTGACTACTAGCTTTACTATATAACTATAAATAAGGTCAAAATATAGTACCTAGACTTTAAAAAGGAACTGGGAGTGATGTCTGTACCTCTTTGAGTGTGCATGACCTCTAATCCACTTTAACTGGTGGTAGTCTTATGCTGATTTCTCTTGTTCAGTGTGTACATTTGGATTCTTACTAAGATCATGCATTTCACTTTGAGTCGCTTGTGTTAATCTCTCAGGTGAGCATTCCATCTAAGTCTCCTTCGTGTCATCGTTTGCGCTCTAATAGGATATTTTATAGTGAGAAATACTTTGACTTCCTGCAATACAAATAGTTGCTTGCAGTACAAAATTTGAGGATTGCTGAATGTGTGGACAGCTGTAAAAGAGTTTAATTTTGCACTCATCAGGACAGATACAAGAATACCAAATTTCAAAAGGAACAGCAATTTATACTGCATGAGAAATTGTTGATGATTGGTCAAGACATTACCATGGCAACTAGACCAGGGAAATATTGTCCCCCATGCTTTTGCTTAATGTGGTAAAATTCATAATGCTGGGGCATATTCCTTTATTCTGCAGAGGATGTCCTGCGTATGTAACTTCTAAATGCTTAAGTGAGCCACTCAACAAGCCCCACTGTAGGTGTAAACTGGTTGTTTCTACAAGTCTTAGAACACCGGATTATTCATGAAATATTGTCTAATGGCAGAATCATGACTCTGTGTTCTGAGCTTTGAAGGCGCAGGCTGGTTGAGTATAGTCAGTACTCTGCCTATTGCTCACAACCAATGGGAAGTGCTGTTTGATAGGATCTTTCAGTTATTCAAATACAGTGCCATGTCCTTAGCTGGGAAAACAGTACATCTAGATATTATGGATTTGTTCAATTAATTAAAAACATGTGGGATCGTAGATTGCATGTTACTGTTTCCTGGCAATTCACGAACTAATCAAAGTTGATTTGTAAACCAATCATCATCTTTTTCTCATGTAATACGTATTGTTGCTTCCTGTTTCATGCTGTTGCATGTAGTTATAAATCAAAATAAAATTATTCTTTCCAAAATTAATTAGATGTATTTTTATGTTTATTGAGCACATTTATTTTGCAAATCAATGTTTTATCAATTTCTAATTCATTCTCAGGAGTTGTGCAACTTGTTTTGGAAAGTATAAAGTAGTTCAGAAATCGAATCACTTAAACTGAAGTGACAAGACCTGACTGATTAGTTTTAAAATTGTAAAACCCATTGAAAGTCCTAAAATATCTATAGAAGAATATTATGGACTGTTGAATAATTCTGAATGTAATTCTAGTTCTACCTTATTCTGACCTATTAAACTGATAGGCTAGATGTTATTGAATGACCTGCTGCTGTTTGTCTATTACAATTTCTGCTGACATGGAAATCAACTCTATACTTGGGATGAGGTGTAAGGTTAATGGAATTTTGAATGAGGGAAGGTTAGAGAGGAGGAGAGCCTGGCACGGGCAGCACTGAGCTTGAAAGTGATAGAGGCATGCATGACAGTTTCAGCATCAGCTACATATATGTCACCTTTAGACTCAGCCATCCTAATGCATACATGGCTGGTCACCCTTATTCTCCCCTGTGTAAAATTGACATCCAAGGCACAGCTTATGTTTCTTAACTTGCAGCAATTCCTATTCCCCTTTCATGCCATTGCTTGCTGATTGACGTTGGCTCCTGGACAAGCAATGTCCTGCTTTTTAAACTTTCTATCCTAAGAATTTTTAAAATTCTTATCTCCATGGTCTCACCCCTCCCCATTTCTGTAACTCAATCAGCCCCACAGCCATCTGGGATCTCTGCAAACCTCCAACTCTTGTGCATTCCCAACATTAAAAGCTCCAACAGTGGTGGTCACGTATTCAGTTGCCTGAGCTCCAAGTTATTCCTTCCCTTCACTTATTTACTCACTTTCCTCCTTCAACACACTCCTTAAAACTGTTTGCCTTTTGGTCATTTGACCTCATCGTTCCTCTGTGACTCGGTGTTATACTTAGTTCTAAAGTACTTCTGTGAAGTGTCTTGAGACTATTCCACCATTAAATGAAATCATCTATTTACAGCCACCTTTTCCCCATATCCCTTAATCCTTTTGCCTGGCATAAAGCTCACAGTCTTTGTTTTAAAATTAACAAATTACTTCACATCAAAGTTCAAACCGCAACCCATTGTGTGTGGGGAAACGTTTCCAAATTTTGTTCCTGAAAGGTCTGGCTCTAATTTTTATACTATGTCCTTCCCCTAGTCCTAAAGTCATTCCTCCCAATCCACCCTCTCTGTCCCCATGAATATCTTAAAAACTTTGGTCAAAACATCACTTAAACTTGGGCATTTCAGGGAATGAAGCCGTAGTTTGTTTAATCACTCCTTGTAATTTAACTATTTGTTGGTGTCCTGGAATCATTCCAGTGAACCTACCCTGGCCTTCCTCTAAGCCTATAATTTCTTTCGAAGGTGGTGTTTGCAGAATTTTTGCAGTATTCCAGCAGTGATCTAATCAAACTTGTAACGAGGCATTTATTTCTGCCAAACGGAAAATGTGATAAATTGAAATTATAAAATAAATTTTCCAAACTATGAGTATTTCCTAAAAAAAAGCTCATAAACTAAAACAAAAATTGCCTTCTAACTGAAACCTGATGCATTACACTGTTTATAGTCATAGAGTCTTAGAGCTATACAGCACGGAAACAGACCCTCCAGTCCAATTCGTCCATGCCGACCAGATATCCTCAATTAATCTAGTCCCATTTGACAGCATTTGGCCCATATTCCTCTAAACCCTTCCTATTCATATACTCATCCAGATGCCTTTTGAATGTTGTAATTGTACCTCTACCACTTCCTCTGGCTGCTCATTCCATACATACACCACCCTTTGTGTGAAAAAGTTGCCCCTTAGGTCCCTTTTAAATCTCTCCCCTCTCACCGTATTAAATCTGTGCCCTCTAGTTTTGGACTCCCCCACCCTGGGGACAAGACCTTGGCTACTCACCCTATCCATGCCCCTCATGATTTTATAATCCTCTTTAAGTCACCCCTCAGCCTCCAACGCTCCAGGGAAAATAGCGATAACCTGTTCAGCCTCTCCCCATAGCTCATATTGTTCATCTTTGCTCATCTAAACTCTCCCAAAGTAAATAAATTCCCAATAGCATTCAAGAACAATCTCATAAAATCACCATGCCTACAGCAGTACTTGCAGGTTAATTATTAAACGCCTCCACACACAGGACACCCACATGCCACTGGCTCAAAATCCAGCACAAATGACATTAGACTACACCTTACATCATAATGGAGACAAAATCAAGCCACATCACACTTTTGGGTCCAAGTATGTTAGTGATGATGCAGAGCAATGGCAGAGAAAGAATGAAAAGAGATCCTGCAGTCTGGATCCCACTACCTAATGGGACTATGTGTGCAAAGACCAGGAGATCAAGACAGCCTGTTCAACTGCATGAAGACCCACGGCAGAAATATGCGCCCCTGAGTAGATGCCGTCCTTGAATCAAGGGTCAGCTGATGACACACCTGGGGATGGCCAACTAGCCAGGGAGTATTGGAAGAGGAAGAGGAGAAGAAAGGGAATGACCATACTGTATGACCCTATGACTATGACTCAATGAAGAAGCAATAACATAACTCCACGTTTTGTCAGTTCAGAGGCTAGTCTTCAAGGGCATTCTGTATGTGCTGTAGCCTAGGTGGAGCTTAACGTGGCCAAGAGCAAGAGCAAGAGCAAGAGCAAGAGCAAGAGCAAGAGCATGTTTACAGCCACTGGCAAGGCTTGTCCTCACTCTGCCCTGCACCAACAGATCTGCCTTTGGAATGTAACAAATTTCACAACTCGCTTTAATGAAGTGGGCTCATTGCACCTCACTGAGGTTGAGGTAGGAAATTTAATCATTGTTGGGAAAAGAGAATTTTTTTTAACTTGCAAGAATGCGAAATTAAATAGGGAATAACAATTTATATTGCATAAGTAAAGGGTGCCAATTGATTGGAAAGTTGACTCTGATTGGCCAAATTGTTGCCATAATGTGTGTACCAGAGAACTATTGTCATTCATGCCTTTGTTTAATTCAAAGAAGCATCAATTGCTATACATGTTCCTTTTTCCTGCAGAGGACAGTTCCCTATGTTTGAATATCTTCCTGAAAATCATGGGCCAACGTGGCATCTTTTCATTTGCCCTTCTCCGTCTTTACATGCTTTTCCGGAATTTGACCTTCTCTGTGCTGTCGCTGCTTATTCATCCGTGTAATTGACAGACCAAGGGTGATGGAAATAATGGCATTCATGACTGGGAATGAGTGAAATGGCATGAACCAGAACTGAGAACATAGTTTAAATGCAATGCAAGGTGCACATTCTAACTGAACTTGCTAATGTAACACCCCTGTTTAAGAAGGGATGGAAGCCAAAGATGGAAAATTATAGGCTGGTTTGCTTGACCTCAGTCATTGGTGAGATTTTAGAGTCTATTATTAAGAATGAGATTGGAGAGTACCTGAAAGTGCATGGTAAAATAAGGCTGAGTCAGCATGGCTTCATCAAAGGAGGGAGGGGGGTCACATCTCACAAATCTGTTAGAATTCTCTGAGGAGGTAACAAGCAAGATAGACAAAGGAGAGCCTGTGGATATGATCCGTTTGGATTTCCAGAAGGCCTTTGACAAGGTGCCGCACAAGAGGCTGCTAAATAAGAGCCCATGCTGTTAGGGACAAGGTAGTAGCATGGACAGACAATTGTCTAACTGGCAGAAGGCAGACAGTGGCAGTTAGGAAGGCAAATGTAATGTTGGCATTCATTTTAAGAGGGTTAGAATACATGAGCCGGAAAGCCATTCAGGACTGTGATGAGGAAGCATTTCTTCACCCAAGAGAGTTATGAACCTGTGGAATTCTTTCCCCTAGGTAGCTGTTGTGGCCTGTTCATTAGATATATTCAAGAGGGAGCTGGACGTGGTCCTTGTAGCTAAAGGGATCTAGGGGTAGGGGAGAGGGCAGGAAAGGGATTCTGAAATTGCATGATCAGCCATGATCGTATTGAATAGTGGTGCAGGCTCAAAGAGCTGAATGGCCTACTCCTGCACCAATTTTAGAACATAGGACAGTACAGCACAGTACAGGCCCTTCGGCCCACGATGTTGTGCCGAACTTTAACCCTAAACCTAAGGTCTATCTAACCTCCACCCCTACCTTATACTAACATCCATATGCCTATCTAATAGCTGCTTAAATGCCCCTAATGAAGCCGACTCCACTACCCTCTCTGGCAATGCATTCCATGCCCCTACCACTCTCTGAGTAAAGAACCTACCTCTGACGTCTCCCCTATATCTACCTCCACTCACTTTAAAACTATGCCCCCTCGTAATAACTACCTCCACCCTAGGAAAAAGTCTCTGGCTGTCCACTCTATCTATACCTCTGATCATTTTATACACCTCTGTCAGGTCACCTCTCATCTTTCGTCGTTCTAAAGAGAAAAGCCCTAGCTCTCTCAACCTTTCCTCATAAGACCTTCCCTCCATTCCAGGCAACATCCTGGTAAATCTCCTCTGCAACTTTTCCAACGCTTCCACATCTTTCCTGTAATGAGGCGACCAGAACTGGACACAATACTCCAGATGTGGCTGAACCAGGGTTTTGTATAACTGGAGCATAACTTCACGGCTCTTGAATTCAATCCCTCTATTAATGAAAGCTAACACACCATACGCCTTCTTAACAACTCTATCCACCTGGGTGGCAGCTTTCAGGGAACTGTGGACATGAACCCCAAGATCCCTCTGCTCCTCCACAATGCCAAGAATCTTTCCGTTAACCCTGTATTCTGCTTTCAAGTTTTTCCTTCCAAAATGAATCACCTCACACTTTTCAGGGTTAAACTCCATCTGCCACTTCTCAGCCCAGCTCTGCATCCTATCAATGTCCCTTTGTAACCTAGAACAGCCCTCCGCACTATCCACAACTCGACCCACCTTCATATCGTCTGCGAACTTACTAATCGACCCTTCCACTCCTACATCCAAATCATTTACAAAAATCACAAATAGAAGAGGACCCAGAACAGATCCTTGTGGTACACTACTCGTAACTGAGCACCATGTTGAATATTTTCCGTCCACTACCACCCTTTGTCTTCTAAGGGTCAGCCAATTCTGAATCCAATCTGCCACATTTCCCCCATCCCATGCCTCCTTACTTCCTGCATGAGCCTACCATGGGGAACCTTATCAAACGCCTTACTTAAATCCATGTATACCACATCCACTGCTCTACCTTCATCCACGTGTTTGGTCACCTCTTCAAAGAATTCAATAAGGTTTGTGAGGCATGATCTACCCCTCACAAATCCATGCTGACTATTACAAATCAAACTGTGCCTATCCAAGTGATCATAAATCCTATCTGTCAGAGCCCTTTCCAATAATTTGCCCACCACTGAAGTAAGACTAACTGGCCTGTAATTTCCGGGGTTATCCCTATTCCCTTTTTTGAACAAGACAATGACGTTTGCCACTCTCCAATCTTCCAGCACTATACCCGTGGACAGTGAAGATGAAAATATCATCAATTTTCTATGTTTCAATGTAATGTTCAGGCTGTATAAGGCTCTCGTCAGACTGCATTTGAAACATTGTGAGCAGTTTTGGATCCTGTATTTAAGGAAGTATGTGCTGGCATTGGACAGGTTTCAGAGTAGGTTTACGAGAACGATCTCAAGCGTGAAGGGCTTGTTACATGAGGAGCGGTTGAGGACTCTGGCTCGTACTCAATGCTATTTAGAAGGATGAGGGAGGAATCTGATTGAAATTGAAATGGGGCCCCTAATAGAGTGGACGTGGAGATGTTTCCACTAGTGGAGAGACTAGGTCCCGAGGGCAGAACCTCAGAATGAAAGGATGACCTTTTAGAACTGAAATGAGGAGAAATTTCTTCATCCAGAGGGTGGTGAATCTGTGGAACTCATTGCTGCAAGAGGCTGTGGAGGCCAAGTCATTGAGTTTAAGTCATTCAAGACAGAGATAGCTGGTTCTTGATTGGTAAGGAGATTAAGGGCTATGAGGAGAAGGCAGGATAATAGGGTTGAGAAACATCAGCCATGATCGAATGGCAGAGCAGACACAATGGTCTGAATGGCTGAAGTCAGCTATATGTTATGATGTCATTATCAACAGCCAACAGAAAACAAATCAGCAACTAATCTGAAAATGGGTGATTACATACAAATACAAATCAGGAGCGGGAATGGGCCATTCAGACCCTTGAGACTGCTGCATCATTCAATAAGATCATGGATGATCTCTGGCTACAACTCCACCTTTCTGCCAGTCTTCCATATGCCTTAACTCAGTCAAAGAATCGCTCTATTTCAGCATTAAACATGACCCAGCTTCTACTGTTCTCTGGGAAAGAGTGTTCCACAGACTCAACCCTCCTAGATAATGTTCCCCACCCCCAACCTGCTCCCAGTTTTGGAAAGTTAGAGAAGCTGGTTGGCTGGGCTCTCCCAAAGCCTGAAGATTTTGCTGCCAAAATAGAACGATCCAGTCTTTGGCCCCATATCACCCAATGCGTGGTCGGCTACCTGTGGGTTTCAGTGGCTTAATGGACAACATCCTCTGGGTTCACGAGATCTTCTGGTTCACAGCTCCTCTACCTTCTGTTTCACTGGTTTTGTACAAGCAGGTATTAAAAATTGTGCGGCCGAGCTGCAAAATGACTAATCTAATTATCTCAACAGGCAATGTTTAAACAACTAGTAGTGGAATGCGAGCTTCATTTGGTTGACAAAACTGATCTTGCATTTTCAATGCCTGTGTATCTGTTTACACAAAGTTAAAGATCTAAAGTAGCTAAGATGTCTACTTTTAAATTGTCACAATGAGTGGCAGTGTTTGATTGACAGCATCATGAGAGGCACCATATATTTCAAGTACAATATTAAATGCCTGTCTGTTTAGTTGTCACCTTGGGACCAGGGCTATCCCCATAGCTCAACTGCTCCTAGCGTGAACAAAATTGACTCAAATCATTCAAAATTATAGGAGGTCTGAATTGTTTTTGTTATATTTCTTTATGGGATGTGGGCACATATGGCTAGACAAGCATTTATTGCCCGGAGTGCAGTTAAGGGTCAACCACATTTTCTGTAGATCTAGACTCACATGTAGACCAGACTAGGCAAGGTCAGCAGTTTTCGTTCTGTAAAGGATGTTAGTGAAGTTGGGTTTTTTTGACAATCAGCAGTGGTTACATGGTTGTAATTAACATAGAAAAAAGGTGCAGGAATAGGCCAGTCAGTTGTTCATATCTGCTTCATTCATTATGATCATGGCTGATCATACAACTCAATAGCCTGTTCCCCCTTTTCCCCCATATCGTTTGATCCTTTTTACTCCAAGTGCTACATTCAACTCCTTGTTGAAATTGTATAATGTTTTGACCACGATGAAACATGGCACATGCTAATGTCCTCCTTTCTTTAACATCCATCCCTATAATCATTGGAGTTTTAAATAAAACACTGCAATTAGGCCTGCTTTTTATTCCATATTACACTGCAGTGGAGCTGTGTGAGAGCTCATACCTAAACTCTTAGCCCGCAGCAGGGAATACTGACAAAAATGGGAATGGGGTGGAAGCTGGCATAAATCCATCATTGTGACAGCTTTCCAACATGCCCTGACTTGGTGGAAGTCTGGGCTCTGACGTGGCATGTGTGATTCTCATGAGTGTTCCTTTAGGCAATGGAATGTTGACCCAGTTGTGTTTCTTCTGATCTTTTTGAACATCAAATAAACATGCACACAGTAAGTGCAGATCAAAGTTTGTGGGTGCTTTTATTCGAAGGAATTAGAATTGTGATTTATTGCATATGGAATTCTGCCTGTTGATCCATATTTGAATAGAAAAAAATAACAAGAACAATAATTTATCACCTACAGTCACACAGTCACAATACAAACACCATCTTCAAATATCACACCTTGTAGACAATGACAGTAAGTAATAACCAAAACTAATCTTTCAAAAGTTTTATTAATATATATCTTTGCAGTTTGACATTTTTGCAATGAATTCTGCTACGAATACTGTACAGAAGCAGGGAGTTCAGAGCTCTGCTTATTATTCATTCTCTATATAATTCTACATTGTATTCCCTTCAAACTATACAATTACTTACATCCCCAACCCAATAGGTCATTTACATTGAGTTCCAGTTGGGTACTAAAACATGCATAGATTTATAATATACAGTCAGAGATTGCAAGTGATTCTCATGCATTTTGTAAATTATTACAACATGATTTTCAAGCTACATGATGTTTGCAGCAAAAATAAAGCACTACAGGCCCCTGGACTGGAATTATTTATAGCACTTCAACTTTATACAAGTTTGTTGCAATGGACATGAGCAAGCAGCCTGGTACTAGTGACATGTCAAGGCAGGATCAGGATCTTTGAAGCATAATGCCCAAGAGTTGGGTCATTTTAGGCACTGGAGTGTGAATATTGGTGTGAGAAAGCAGAAAAAGGAAAGGACCTCCCTACCCGACAGCCCCACACCCCACCCTCACCTACAAAAGATGGCTTCTCATTACAGCCACAGTTATGATGTTGTTGGTAGCAAAGAATCAAGCAACATCCAGAATATTGCCCATTGCACTAAGGTATACACACTCAAACCTGCTTACTATTGCTCCTTTCTCCAACTTTCATTGTTTTAATTATCTTGTGGCTGTTCACTATTTTTCCTGAGCCTTGTGTTGCAGGTTGATTACACTTGTCACATTCATTATGGCAAATAAGGTACAGATGGGATAGGATGAGATAGTGTGCAATGACATGGGATGGAATCAGATTGTAACGCATCGTATGGTATGGGATCAGATTGTAATATATCGAATGGAATGGGATGAAATGGGATGGGCTGAAACTGTAATCTGTAGTATGGATGGTACAGTGTCAGATGGTCTGGTAAAGTATGGTACATAGTTGCTGATTCCAAAGTTTCCTTTGTGCCCTTTCTTATTCCACCCTTCATAAAATTGCATCTCAGCAAAACTCTGCTTTGTATCCCAACTCATACCAAACCCTATTCACCTATCACCATCACATGGACCTATAATGGCTCCTGGTCCAGCAGGATTTTAACAGTCTTGTTCCTTGTTCCCTTCTCACCCTTCACTTATCCCCTTGCCTCCTGCTGTTCCAGCTTTACAAACCTCCTACAATTCTGCCCCGTTTTCATCACTCCATCATTGATGACCATGTCTTCAGTGACTTGGGATCTAACCTCTAGGATTTCCTCCTTGCCATTTCTCTTCCTTTTTTAGAGCTCCTTAAAAGCATACCTCCTTAATCAAGCTTTTAGTCATCTGTCCTAGCTTTGCTACTGACTTAGTATTATATTTTTACAGTTAGCATTTCTGTCAGGTGCTGTGCAGCACTTTAGATGCGACATAAATGCAAGTTGGGGAAGTTGTTGTATGTTACTGGCTGCAGCACATAAGCTTCCAAACTGCTTGCAGTAGTGTCAGTCTGATGCAAGGCACACAAGAACTGCACTTTACTGACGTGTTTTTTTTCAAATTCAGTTTATAGTTTTGCAAAATGATTACAATTTCAGGTCTAAAGAAAGACCACAGGCTCCATTCACCAGTTGCATTTCATAACTTTCTATTGTATCAAAATAATATAAGAATGGAGCTACCCAAGGGTTTCCCATAGCAATTGTACATTAGCAGCCACTAGTCACAACAGGGTCTCAGTAAATTATACACTATATGGTTTGAAGTATCTGCAGATTTGAACATTTTCAAGTTTGAAAGATGAGAAAACAAAAATGTAGCTAACTGGTAAGTTCCAACAGAGGCTCACATGATGTTGAATGAGAAAAGACAGGAGATATCATTGCACTTCCAGGCAGCAGATGCACAGAAACACCATCGCCCTCCAAGATGGGCAGCAGGCCAGCTGAGAGATACAACACTTCCTTTACTGTTATTGGGTCAAAATCTTGGAACCCTTCACGACCAAAATATGGAAGTACCATTAGCACACAAGCTACGTGGTTGATGCTGTAAATCTGTTCTTTACCATTTTAATCATATGTTTTTGTTTGTGTTTGTGGGGTTTTTTTTGGCAAGTTATGTTCTTTCCCCTTAGGATCTAAAATGGTTCTGCATCACATCAAATTATCCCTTAATGTTCTACATTCAAGGAAGTACCATCCTTTGTTCTATGCAACCTGGCCTTGTAGTTCAACCTTTTCAGCTCAGCTCCATTCTCCAGAATCTTTGTTGCACCTCTTTCAGAGGTGTTGTCCAGTACTGGGTTGAACCAGAGTTTGGTATAGAGTGAAACCCTTTGCAGTTCTGTTCTCTTAAGATAAAGGGCAACATTGAAAAGATTTTCAAACTTTTTTGTATCTATTCACTAGTTTGTTGTGATTTCCAATCTTGGGCCTTTAAATCTCCCGTTCTTATCCCATTCCAAACTTCACATTAGGACATAGAACAGTACAGCATAGGAATGGGCCCTTTGGCCCACGATGTTGTGCCGAACATGATGCAAAATTAAACTAATCCCTTCTGCCTGCCTTTGGTCCATAACCCTCCATTCCTTGCATATCCATGTGCTTATCTTAAAAGTCCCTTAACCACCCCTATCGTATCTGCCTCCACCACCCCCTGGCAGCATGTTCCAGACACCTACCACTTTCTGTGTAAAAGACTTGCCCCTCACATCTCCTTTGAATGTTCCCCCGCATTTTAGACATTTCAATGCTGGGAAAAACATTCTGACCATCAACCCTATCTATGCATCTCATATATTTATAGACTTCTATCAAATCTCCACTCAGCCTCTGCCACTTCAGAGAAAACAACCTGACTTTTTCTAGCCTCTCCTTATAGTTCATACCCTCTAATCCATGCAGCGTCCTGGTAAACCTCTTCTGCACCCTCTCCAAAGCCTCCACATCCTTCCTGTAATGTAACAACCAGAATTGAACCAATACTCTAAGTGTGGCTTAACCAAAGTCTTACAAAGCTGCAACATGACATCCTGACTCTTGTACTCAATTCCCCGACCAATAAAAGCAAGTATGCCATACACCTTCTTTACCACCCTATCTATGTGCATGCCCACTTTCAGGGAATTGTGGACTTGAACCCCAAAATCCCTCTGGTACATCAATGCTGTTCAGTCTCCTTCCAGGAACTGTATACTTTTCCTTAACATTTGATCTCCCAAAGTGCAGCACCTCACACTTACCCAGATTATACTGCATCTGCCATTTCTCTGCCCATATCTGAAACTGATCTATATCCCACTGTACCCTTTGACAACCTTCTACATTATCCACATTAAATAGTAAATATTCTGATCCATTTTTCTCTTCAGTTTAAAGAGGATGACTTTACATTTCCTCAAACTGAGGTTCACCTGCTACAGTTTGGCCCACACACTTCAGCTATTAATGTCTCATTGCAACACCCTCCACCCAACAACTCAATTTACAGTGCCTCCTGACACATCACCCACATACTTGGAGACACAGCTCTCCATTCCCCTCAGAATTTTTGCAAGAGGAATGTATTTCTAGCTGGATGTAAGATTAAAACCATATTGTGGTTGCTATGCTAAAAGGTGCCTTTACTCCAACGTCCACATGACCATACGATATAGGAACATAAGTAGGCCATTCAGCCCATCAATTCTGCTCCACCATTCAATGAGATCATGGCAGATCTGATAATCCTCAACTCCACTTTCCCACCTTTTCCCCATAACCCTTGATTCCTTTATTGAGTAAAAAACTGTCCATCTCAGCCCTGAACACACTTAATGACCCAGCCTTAGCAAACTCCTACAGTAAAGCCTTCCACAAATTCACTACCTTCTGACAGAAGAAATTCCTCCTCAGCTGTCTTAAATGGGTAGCCATTTACTCTGAGATGATGCGCTCCAAAACAAACCTGTCAAGTCCTTGACCATCTTGTATGCTTTTGAAAGGTTGCCTCTCATTCTTCAAAACTTCAAAGGACTACAAGCCCAAATCACTCAACCTCTCCTCCTAAGATGGTCCCTCTCTACCTCGGATCAGCCTCGTTAACTTTCTCTGGACTGCCTCCAATGTCGATATAACTTAGATAAGGAGACTAAAACTGTTCAGAGTATTCCAGTTGTGGTCTGACTAGTACCCTGTATAACAAGACTCCCCCTCCCACTCCCTTAGCGACACGTCTACCCTGGGCCTCCTCCAATGAGGTCACACGTAAACTGGAGGAACAACACCTCACATTCTGCCTCAGGAGCTTACAGCCTAATGGCCTCAACATAGAATTTACCAGCTTCAAAATCTCCCCACCCCCAGCCTCATTCCATGTCCAGCCCTCCCTCTCATTCCCACCTCCTTGACCTGATACAAGCCATCCATCTTCCTTCTCACCTATCTGCCCCACCCTTCCCATTGACCAATCTCCAAAACCCCCAACCTGCCACCTATCCCACATATCACCACCCCACCTATCTCACCCCACCCCCACCCCCCTCCCTCAATTTATTTCTTCCCCCTCCCCAGCCCTGATGAAGGGTCCACACCTGAAGTGTCGACTTTCCTGTGCTGCAGCCTTCTGTAGCTTTTCTCCAAGTATAGTATTCCACTCCTCAATTCTTCCTGCTAAATTATATAACATCACATTTTCTCATATTATACTCCATCTGCAAAGTTTTTACCCACTCGTTTAACCTGTTTATATCCCTCTGTAAACACTTTCATGTCATCCTCACTACTTCCCTTCCCACCCTTTTTGTGTCATTTGCAAACTTGCAATAGTACATTCACTTTCCTCATCCAAGATATTGAAATATATTGTGAATAACAGTGGCCTCAACACTGATCCCTGTGGCATTCTACTCGTTTTAGGTTGCCATCCTGAAAATGCCGCCTTTCCAAGTCTGCTTTCTATTACAACAAAAATAAAGTTGCTGGAAAAGCTCAGCAGGTCTGGCAGCATCTGTGGAGGAGAAAACAGAGTTAACGTTTCGGGTCCGGTGACCCTTCCTCAGAACTGATAACTTCTATTAATTAGCCAATTCTCTATCCACGCTAATAGGGTACCTCCAACACCATAGGCATACATGGTACCTTAACATATTCCTTTTGGAAATCCAAATATATTACATCCACTGCTTCCTCTTTATCTACGCTGCTTGTTCCCTTCTCAAAGAATTCTAGTAAATTTGTCAAGCATGATTTACCCTTCATGAAGCCATGCAGTCTCTGCTTTGTCATATTATACATTTCCAAATGCTTTGCTATTACATCCTTCATAATAGACTCTATCATTTTCCCAATAAGTGATATTGAGCTAACTGGCTTATAAGCACCTGTTTTTTTTTTGTCTCTTTCCTTTTTAAATAGGGTGTTACTTTGGCAATTTTCCAATCCTCTGGGACTTTTCCACAATCTAAGAATTCTGAGAAGATTAGTACCAAGTCCATTCACTATCTCTGTTGCTACTTCCTTTAATATCCTAGGACACATCCCATCAGGTCTTTAATTAATCTTGTCTCACCAAACAATACCAATAATGACCATTCAAAAAGGTCAGTCCCATCTCTGGAAAAAGAATGTTTTAAAACCCCTTAGCAAAAGGTGACAGAAATGTTCTCAGCTGTTATTTATTCCACTATTCAAGCTTTTTTTTCACTTTAGTAATGAATAAAAAGACTACAAGTCAAATGACACAGCAAATTACACCCTGCACTTGTACCAATGTAATGACCAATGTTAGCCCATGTGGATCTGGTTTGAGCAAGAGGCCAATGTAGTGTTCACCCATTGTGGGCCACGTGTGGTTTGGGCCCAGAGTGAGCCCAAGTGGTTTTGACCCAATGTGATGTGGTTCCAGTGCACTTTGAGCCCAATAAGGTGTAGACCTAGTGTGGCGCAGGACCAGTGTCGTGCAGCCTCAATATATCACAGGCCAGAGTGGTGTGTGCCAGTATGGTGCGAGCCTAATACAGTCTCGGGCCTTGTGAACCCAGTGTGAGAGTCCAGTGTGAGCCTGGTACTTTCCCAGTGTGAAAATAGTGTGGACTCACTGTAAGCCATATTCTTTTAAAACAAACTGGAAGGTTAACAAAGATGAAATGTAGCATCTTATTATAGTTATAATTGTGATTGAGTGTGGAAAGACTTTGCATTGAATCAGAGAATTGTAGCGGTGCTCCTGTATCATGTAAACACTTTGGGCTGAATTCCTGTAATTCAACTACAAAGGGCAGTGCTTACCCAGTTCACAACATGGCAAGTTGCTGCAAGCGGAAGATGGAAAAAGTAGCTCAACACAGGCATCTGTAAGCTGAGTGAACAGGATGAATAATTAGCATATCTTTAACAAATTTGATGGAAGTTAATGAACAGGACAGTGTCCGAAACAGGAAGTGTAAGTTTGAATCAAAAATTGTCAAAGCAAATTTTGGCAATTTAATGTCAAAGGTTCAGAAAGCAAAGAGTGTGTGTGAGAGAGAGAGGGGGACAGAAAGAGTACGAGAAGAGTGAGAAAGATTAGGAGAGAATCAGACAAAAGGGGAAAAAAATCAGTTTTTCATATGAGGCTTCACACATGTAAAAGCTAATTTTCAGTGACAGAAAGCTTGGCTAGCAGTAACTAACACTTATCATACCATTAAAAAGGGTATTAGGCTGATTGAGACAAAGTTTAGACATTGGCACAAGTTTAGACCATGTTCTTGATGCCAGTAGAGGAACTACACTGTTCAGTGCAGTGCTGCACTGGTGGTACCTGGACAAAAACATTTGGATAATTGTGATAAACTACTCATCGTAGCCTTGATGAAAATTGTGTACTATTTCAGCGAGGCCATTAGCCTCTGCATTACTGTTATAATAAATTCTTTAATCCAAGATAGTCACATTCAACTATTTCCCTGTTTTTATTCCAATGACGTTAGTTAGTGGAGCCTGTGGCAAGGCATGTTATGTTGTAATAATCCTCTTTGTGAAAATATTAGAAACATTCAACACTTATTTGGTTAAAGCTTTCAAAATTAATTCCCTCTTAACCTTTTTAACGCTTAGTAAAAAGCTCAACTTTCCACGAATAACAGCTATATAATGGGGTGGTATTACTGTAACTGGGACCTAACCAATGTCTTGTGTGAATTCACCCTCACCTCCTTTAAATGCAGTGCTTATTTCTGAAATACAGAATTATATTAATCATTTTTATGCTCTTTGCTTCCTTCCCCCACCTGGGAACACGCCTATCTTTATCTCAAGCAGCTCGCTGATGCATTTTGCCCATCTTCTCTCGATCTCTCATACACACATATGGGAATGCAAACTCATAGCTTCTAGCCCAAAGGGAGGTAAACTACCTTGTGTCACAACTACTCCAAGTTTTTGCCACTGTCCTTTTCCAAAACTTGAACTTTATATATTCCAGTATTCCACTGCATCATCCTTTAACTGGTTTTCTTCCATCTGTGTTCTGGGATCTTCCTTGGATTGTTTTGATTCTAACTTAATATCATTCCTATTGTGGATCCAGCCAAATTAAATATATCAATAAACATACAAGGAAGGTGACACCTTATGGTATTATCACCAGACTATCAAAACAGAGACCCCCATAATGTTCTGGGTACCCAGGTTCAAATTCCACCACAGCAGATGGTAAAATTGAATGCAATTTTAAAAACCTGGAATTAAGAGTCTAATAATGCCCATTGATTGTCAGGAGAAACGCATCTAGTTCACTAATGTCCTTTAGGGAAGGAAAATGCTGGTCCGGTCTGGCCTACACATGACTCCAGACCAACAGCAAGATGCTGACTCTTAACTGCCCTCTAAGCAATCTGGATGGCCTAGCCATGTATGGATTTTAAAAATACAAGAACGACACTATCTAAGTACTTTCAAATGTTTGGTGATATAACTTTTGAAAAATGTAGAAAGGATTTTTCTTCTGGCACTTCCTTCTTGAAAGGATTTGAAATTGCAGAGACAGCATATTGTGTGAGTGTGACTGTGGCTAAGAAATGTTGAACCGTAACAACAGCAGCAATAATAAACTCTGTTCCAAGAAACAGCTTTTAAGCCCTGGCTCACGGCATTTCCAATATTCATTTGCAGGAACTGAATCCCTTTCAGATTGTAATGGAGAAACTGTAATGATCAACCAATTAGATTACTTTTAGTGATTTATAGTGTTTGTCGCAGAACTAACCAATTCAATTTTTGTCTTTTTGGGATCAGTAGAGGTTTTGATCACATAGTTCTTGGCTTGTCTGAGCCTAAACTGCAGTCGGACATTCAAGGAATTATGCAATGATACAAAATGGAAGCGGTCTATTCAGCCCATTGTATACACTGCCAGCTCTTTGCTCAAGCTTTGCAATTAATCCCATTCCATCGCATTTCCCCATATCATGGGAAGGTTTTCCCCTTCAAGAACTTATTCTGGTTCCTGACCCTTCCTCCACTGAAAGGTTTCTCTTCATTTGCCCTATTAATTCAGAATCACTGAATGGCCTTCTTCTGTGCTATAACCATTCAGGCCATCCTGTCTGCTCCACCTCTCCATGGGAGCAATTCCCCTTGTGCTGCTTCTCGGCCCCTTCTTCCTTTTCAGATAATGATGCTTTTTGAAAGCCTCGAATAAACTGCTCCAACACATTCTCAGACAATGCAAACCAAATCCTAACCACTCACTGCATGAAAAAACTTTTCTACATATCACCATTGCTTCTTTTACCACTCACCCTAAATCATACTCTCTCATTCCCAATCTTTCAATCAATGGGAAATAAGAAAAGAACTGCGGATGCTGTAAATCAGGAAACAAAACAGAAATTGCTGAAAAAGCTCAGCAGGTCTGGCAGCATCTGTGGAGGAAAAAACAGAGTTAATGTTTCGGGTCCGGTGACCCTACCTCAGGATTCTGAGGAAGGGTCGTCAGCGGCCCCGAAACATTAACTCTGTTTCCTTCACAGATGCTGCCAGACCTGCTGAGCTTTTCCAGCAATTTCTGTTTTGTTTCCTTTCAATCAATGGGAATGGTTTCTCCCTAATGACTCTGCGCAGACCCCTCATGACTATGAACAACTTCATGGATCATCTTTTAACCTTCTCCACTATTTGAGTAAATCTCCTCTTTGAGATCTTTAGATCAGTCCTGAAGCAAAGCCTCCAGAATTGGGTATAATACTAAGCTGGGGCCTCGTTCTTCTTGAGTTCTGTGTCCAAAGGCTGGCCTGTCCTTTCCAGCAGCATCGGACGGGATGAGACAGGACTGGGATCCACCCCACTTGGAATCGGATTGAACCCTGTGCTTGGTCAGCAGCAATTTGATTTACACCAGTTGCTCAAACCACTCATTCCCACCTTCTGGCACAGAGACAAAAGAGCTACAAATCAGACCAATGCTAACACTCTGATTCCACAATAGTCTTCAAAAGAAAACTGGATGACTACTTAAAGGAGAAGAAGATTCTGAGAATGAACAGTCAGCCATATCCCATTGATCCCTTCAGCTCTAAGATTATATCAAATTCCTTCTTGAAGGTTCAGAATGAATAGGCCCATCTTAACTTAAAGACCAATGAATCATTTAGTTGCCTTATTTTTTCAATCACTCTATAGTAATGAATGTCACGGGCATGACTAAGAAATTATTACACACCATTAGTTGTCCCCCAGAAGGTGGATGGAGGGCCTTAGTCATGAATTGCTGCATCTCAGACAGCAAAGACACATCGACAATGACGTTAAGCAGGGAGTTTTTGACCCAGCAATGACAAAGATGGGAATTGGAATGATATGTGGGCTGGAGGGGAATGTAAAGTTGCCAGTCTTATCCCTTGTCAATGTTCACATGTTTAGGAGGTCCAGTAAAGAGGCCTTGGAGATTTTCTGTTGTATGGTCTGCAGCCACATGGTGAATGAATGTGGAAGGTGTCGATGGGATATCCGTCAAGAGGGTAACTTTTCCCTAACGGTGCTGAGCTTCATGGATGTTGTAAGAACTAGTCACATTCAGGCAAGTGAGGAGTATTCCATCACAATCATGACTTTTACCTCGTCGGTCACTAGAGATTAGAAAGGTGAAACGGAATCTGATTGAAATACATAAAATTGAGATACAGGATCAGCTATGATCATACTGAATGATGCAGCAGGCTCAAAGGGCCAAATGGCCTACTCCTGCATCTAGTTTCTGTATTTCTATGTTTCTATGAAAAGCTTTGCAGAGTCAGGTAATGCTGACCTGTTCTTGCAGTCACAGTTTACATGATAAATGGTTACCAACCTGAAACCTTACCTCTGTTTCTTTCCCCCACAGATGCAGCCTGACCTGCTGACTAATTCTTTACTTTAAGACTGTAAGAAATAGGAACCAGAGTAGGCTGTTTGGCCCTGTTTGGCCCCTTCTGCCTGCTCCAACATTCAATAGGATCATGATGGCAGATCTGACATTCCTCACATCCAACTTACCAATTTTCTCCATAACCCTTAATACCCCCACTGATCAATAATCTACCCATTTCAGCTTTAAAGACACACAAGGCCTCTGCTCCCACAGCTGACTGTGGCAAAAAGTTCCAAAGGCTCTCAATCCTCTGAGACGAAATTCCTCCTCATCTCAATCTTAAATTGATACTTCTTTATTCTGAAACTATGCCGTCTGGACTTAGATTGTCCCATGAGGAGAAACACCTTCTCAGTACTTACCCTGTCCCCCCTTAAAAATCCTATACGTGTCTGTGCTTCCTGTGGCTGACTCAATGACCTTCTGATAACTGGTGTCACCCGCCCCCAATCTCAAGATTGATGAGGAGGATTTGGTAATGGTAATGACATAGGGAGGTGGTCATGAATTCCCTTGTTGCCTGATACTTGTGGTGTAAATACGACTTGGGACAAGAGTGGATATTGTCCAGGTTTTGGCTACAAGTGGGTACTGAATGCTTCAAAATTAGAGTTGCAAATGGACCTGCACACTGTGCAATCATCAGCTATTATACCTCATGATGGAGGCATAGTCATTGTTACAATTGAGGTTTACAAGATTGGTATGTTTTGAACTTGTCTTTAAGGTAAAATGGTGAGGGTCACGTGGCCTATTCTGAAGTCTGCCTGATGGTGAGCCTGGGTGGTTCAATTGTTAAAGATCAAAGGAAGGGTCAGATTTGTTTTACTGGGAAGTGCAAAGCATCTATGCACAGAGACAACGGCAGAAGCCTGTGTTTTAACACTGGAGAAATCCTATCAAAGTGTTGAGAATTGGGATGCAAATACTTGTGCTTTATATTGTCCATTTAACTCCAAGATGAAAGAGATTTGTATTCTCAGGTATAGTTAATTAGTTTTTCTACCTAGATCAAAGATCCATGTGATTCACAATCATGGGGAAGGATACAGAGAATACCAGCATAAAGGCCGGGTTACAGATTTTCTTAGAATATCACAGACAGACAGAAGTTTTGTGCGGTAAGCAGTGAGAAGAGGATGCTTGGCTTTGCAAACTGTCACAGCTGGATGTCAGAGGCAGACAATCTCTCGCTGAAGAAAAGCATCTTGCAGGCTTCTGTGGATTTCAGGAAGAATTGTCCTGACATGGCCAGAGGGGAAAAGTAATTGGGACATGCTTCATGGCTGGTAGTAGATTGAAGAAACGCTCCAAATGCCTGAAGACAATCACTCAAAGTTACTACTGAGCAAAACAGGGACATGGGAGCCAAATGGAAACTGGGAGTAATTGAGGCCTGTTTGCTAACAGGAGTGCAATTCCGTCAGGAGTGAAATGAGTAATAAATACAAAGGGAACATCCACCTCTGTAGTTTAAAGTAAAAATCACCTACATAAAAAAGTAGTGTTTAATCAATAGTGCTTTTAGTCATTTGTTATAGTAAAATCTTTGAAATGTCAAATCTTGTGTCATTCTTTCAGTTACCAACTAAAAGTTGAATCTCTTTTAAAAGTCGCTCTGGCGTTCTTAACATGATTGAAGTAGTCAGAGATGGTTGTACCTAAGACACTACCTGGACGAACTTTGACAATGTCCTAGGGTTGAGATGGTTGGTCTCCAACAGCCACAACCTTCTTTATGTTACCTCTGGCTCCAACCAGTGAAGAGATTTCTTCCAATTCTCACTGACTTCAGATTTACTAGGGCTCCTTGATGCCATGTGTTTTCAAATGCTGTCATGATTTCCAAACGAGTCACTTGCACTGCATCTCTGGAATTCAGCAATTTGCCCATATTTGGATCAAGGTGCAATAGGCCCTATAGCATGATATCAGTCATTTCAACACTGTGTATCATTTTTGAATTAGAAGTAAATTGATGTGGAGGTAATAGGATTGTCCTGCTTTTGTGTTCAGGATATTTCTTGGTCGAGTAGATGACAGTGTTGTCAATGTAATGGAACAGCTTAGTTTAGCCGTAAGTGCGGTCTTCCTGGAGCACAAATCTTCAGCACTACAGCTGGGATGTTTATGAGGGCCTGTAACCTTTGTTAGATCCAGTCTGTTCAGCTATTCCTTGACAAAAATGTGGCGAGAATCAAATTGGCTGAGGACTGTTATCTTTAAAGTTATGGGGACCTCAGGAGGAGATCAAGAAAGAGCATAATAGCCACTTCTGGCTGAAGATGACTATCGCCACTCCAGCCTTGGTCATTCACTTTTGAATATGGTGTCTGGTTGTTGCTAATGTTTGTGGAGCCTCCTCTTTCCATGAGCTGCTTATCATGTGGCTGAACATAGCAGGACTGCAGAGTTTCCACCAGACCTGTTTGGCTTTACTAGGTTAAAGGCACTATATAAATGCGAGTTGCTTTTGTTGACCGATTGAAAGATCATTTTGCTCTAGTCTGTAGCTTGCTGCTTCTGCCCATTGACAATTCCTTACCCGGTTCTCAGTACTTTGTACAGTGGGTGTCACAGTCTCACTCGGGCAAGTCTCATGCTGTCCAGGAAGGCAAACTCTCATTCCAAACTTCAGAACTGATTGCTCCTGCCAAACTGTTGATCAAAGTGTTCATGTGCTCTGCAAGTGCGACTAAATCTTGGCTAAACAAACTCATTATAATTTGGATATATCTCAATGAATCTCCGGGAGGGGGGGGGGGGGGGGGGCTCACAGAAAGATCAAGACAGTAATCAGTAAATCAATGGAATGGTATTCATCTGAAAAATAGCCTCACAAATATTTTTTCCCATATTTTTGCCTCAGAGTGCAGAAAGGCTGAAATGGAGAAGAATTCTGGGCTGATAACCAATCCCGTCCCTACTTGTGGTCCTTCTGAATCTCTGTTTACAATAACGATTCTAAGGTCTGGGTCAGTTCGGAGTACTGGGACAACAGGAAACAACTAAGTAACTATTAAATTCACTAACCCTGAGTCGAGTCCACTTTATACATGGTTGAAGGCTCCCAATAACATGGTGCCCTCCTTCTCACAGATCTGAAAGAGCAGCCAGTGCTGACCCTGGTCCCTATCGTTGCAAAGGGTTCACTCTCTGACCTCCCAAGCCGTCCTGATGCCTGCAGAGGAGTCGTGGGCTTGATCCCACCTTGATCAGGTTGACATGTGAACAGAGAGAGTGAGAACACATCCCCAAGAAACAGAAGTCAGTACCCCAATTGCTGGGAACCCACAAATGATAGCAGCAATCTAGAACTGTGCAGGATAACTGAATCGTGCCAAATGCCCAGGAATCTGACCTTGAACTGCCTCTTCTGATGGAGGAGATAAATATCTATGGAGTGAAAGCTGTTGCAGTTCTTTGGTGGATCATTCCCAGCTGTGAGGATGTGACAGTAATATACACAAAGGACAGCTTGGCCTCCTGGAAACTCAATAATTTAGGTTCAGACTTCATGATCCCAGACAAGGTGAAATCTGTTTTTGGGGCATCAGTCACCCATTCCATCCTGCACACTCTGGATGCTGATTCCCTCAAATGTTCAAGGTGAGTGCAATTTTGTCAGCTGTGCCGACTCTCCAACAGCTTGATGGACTGGACCATCACTGCTGTGGAAGATAGGGTAGACCCTCTGACTGTGTGCCTGGCTCCATTGTTGCCCACCTAACAAATGCATGGGGTACAATTAGCACTCTGTGAGCTACAGAGAGTTCAGTCAGGGCCAATCTATTCAGTTGGTGAGGGGGTCCGTGTGGTTGTTAGGTAAGTCATGGTGATGAGTGCTCTACTCCTGTTCAGTTCCGCAGAATCCAATTGGACGTCATTCTCTAACTGGGATTGTCTTTGGTCTGAAGTGAATGCATAGCATCCTCAGTTCCTGCTCTATTGCAGCGAGGGATTTTAAAGCCTTCGCCATCTCTGCAGCCAAACGTAGCTCCAAATGCTCTGCTGACACTGGCATCTGTCTCTTCAAGGAGGACGAGATAGGACATATCGTGAGGCAGGTTACCCCCTTCGAGGGCTAAACTCAGGAAATGAACTGTAGCTGCAGAAAGGGCAACACAAATGAAGTAAATGCCAGGCTGCAGGGTGTGAGCTCTTTCTTCCTCTTTCAACTTGAATGAGGTGCACACCAAAGGAAAATTAGCCCCTTACTCTCAGTCATTTTCCCCCAATTACCTCCCCACTAATGGAGATGTGTCTGAGGTCACTGTTACCCATTACCACCAAACTAAAATCACTACAATGGACATGGGCAAACACTGAATTGATTAGTTTAAACCGTTTCAGAGTTTTTCATCCTCTCTGCCGTCTCTAATTTAAGTAGCACCAATAGGTGAGCAAAGAAGGGGACAAGGTGGATACACATCATTAGAAACAATTACTCACTTGAACAGTAAATGCCACCGCAACTCTGGGGGGCCAAATGGCCTGTTTCCATTTTGTAATTTCCATCTATTTCCAAGTAATCAGATGTCATGCCATTGCTTTGTTAGACACGCATTTCTTTCTTACTTTTCTTTGTACTTTTTGAAAAAAGCAAGTCTTGACAAACACTGCTGCAGAGCTGACCCACAAACTGGAACTGCACGGTTTAACGTAAGTGGGCAGCTGCATTCCCTGGATTCTGCCAGGGCTCCTCAATATGACATTTCCAACTTGAATCTTTTCAGGAAGACCAAAGGCATTTTGGTAAAATACTAGGAATTCTGATTGTCCTGTGGTGGGATATGAGCTGTCACAACACCAGAAACCACATTTGGAATGAGTTACTTCACATTTCAAACACTGGGCTCAGATTCATGTTAACAGCAGTATCCATTAGAACACACATATCTCCATCGACACGTAATGAGATGTTAAATAAGCATCTAATCTTAGAGGGTACAAATTTGTAAAGAAGATTAAAACTGAAAGATTTGATAGTGCCCTTTCTTTAATTAACAGAAAAAAAGTTTGGACATTTCTCACATTCACTTATTCTCAAACCAAAATGCAGCTGAACATTTGGAACCGGGGCATTAAGTGACAACTTGGTCCAAAAGCCAACAATCTGATCACGTGCCGGGTCTGAAACATCCGACCAGGACTAGATCCCACACTATTAGGTCAGAGAATTCCAGTCAACAGCCAATTGGATCCACAAATGTGCACCAAAAGCGGAAGAGGATTTTAATAGAAAATTGTCACAGACCCATCCAAAATATGCACTTGCAATTGTCCAACTCCTGTTTAAATTGTCAAATTAAAAACACTAGTTGCTCAGGTTCAAGATGAAACAATTTCTACATCACCAAGTGAGAATCCGTCCCTATAAGCGACTGTAAGGATCCAATCTGTGCAATACAAAGCCAATGGTGTTTTCTTGTCCTCACTTCTTCTTTCCAAAGAGACTGAATCTTCGGTCACTGTCCCGTTTAGGATTGCCTTCATCAGTGGAGGAGGTAGTAAGAGGCATCTGACCGCCTTGCTGAGCGATTTGTGCATGTTCTGTGATGGCTGTGGAAATAGTCTTGATCCAGTTGTTCATTTCCTCCTAAAATGGGGGACATTGAAGAAGCAACAAAAGAAAATCATGTGAATGTATTTGATACAACCATCATCAGGTAACATCAGGTTTCTGTAATGCAATATATACATATTATCCACTACTCAACTGTCCAGAGATAGCCGAATGTACAGCGCCCAGTGTCTCTAGAATATTCTGAGTAACTTCCATTGCTGCAAGACTTATTTTAAAAATTTTTTCATGGGATGTGGGCCAGCATTTGTCTCCCATCTCTAAATGTCCTTGAACTCAGTGGCTTGCTCAGCCATATCAGAGGGCAGTTAAGAGTCAATTGCATTGGGTCTGCAGTCACATGTAGGCCAGATGGGTTAAGGACAGCAGATTTCCTACCGTAAAGGGCACTAGTAAACCAGGTGTGTTTTTACAACTGATAGTACTTCCCCGGTCACCATTACTTTCAATTTGAGATTTATTAATTGAGTTTAAATTCCACAAGCTGCCCTGCTAGGATTTGAACTTGTGCTGCCAGAAAATTAGTCTGCATCTTTGGATTACTAGTCTACTGATATTACCGCTATACCACAGTCTTCCCTTATATTTACATTTTGGTTGAAACCAGTGTTTCTACACTGTTTCCATGCATCTACTGCATTTTGCAATGGTCACCAGGCATGTGAGAGACTCTGCTGTAACTGTAGGCAACTTATTTCATTACTGGAGACCTTTTCTGTGGGCTGACTGCAGCGATTCACTGTCCACACACCACTGGGTAATAATTCAAGATATTGAAGCTAAATGGTTATGATTGTGCAGAGTTAATGTCACTGGTTTAGTAATCCAGAGACCCAGGCTAATATTCAGGAGATATGGGTTCAAAGGCCATTTTGGCCCTGATAGAATTCAAAATAAATTAGAAGAGCCACTTTTAGTGATGGTGACCATCAACAGTTACCGAACCCCAACTGGTTCACTAATGTTCTTTAGGGATGGAAACCTGCTGTCCTTAGCTGATTTGGCCTATATGTGACTCCACACCTGCAGCAATGTGGCTGACTTGTAATTGCATAAGTAAAAGAAACCAAAGCCCAGCTAAGATTAGGATTCCATCACATTAATGCTCTTAGCACCAATCACCTGGGACCATCCCTTCATCTGGCATCAATCCCCAGATCACTCTTCCAGATGGATATCTAGGATCTCCTGCTCAGTTGTTCTGATGTGTTCTTTCAGTGCTGCATTCCACTGAAATGTTTTACTGTCTCACCTCTCCTTGCCTTGACCCTAGCCCTGACATTCACAGTGTGGAACATAGAGAATATGAGCAGGAGTAGGCCATTCAACCCTTTGAGCCTTCTCTGCTATTCAATATGATCATGATTGATCCTCTATCTCAATGCCATACCCCTACTCTCTGTCCTTACGCCTTGATATCTTTAGCCTCTAGAAATCTATTTTTCTTGAATATATCCAGCGACTTGGCCTCCGCAGCCTCCTGAGTGGCGAGTTTTCTCATTATCTCAGTCCAAAATGGCCTAATGTGTATCCTAAGACTGTGACCCCTTGTTCTGGACAACCCCTTCCCTCCCCAACCAGGAGAAACATCATTCTCGCACCCAGTCTGTCCAACCCTGTCAGAGGGTTTTATGTTTTAGTGAGATTCCCTCTCATTCCCCTTATACCCGGTGAGTACAGGCTCAGGAAACCTGACCTCTCCTCGCAAGGTAACCCTGTCATCCTCAGTCTGGGGAACTCTGGCTGCAACCCCTCCATGGTCAGTATCTTCTATTCAGTAAGGAGACCAAAACCTCACAGAAGCGAAGCTCACCTCATCCTTAGCCTGGAACAGGTATTCACTACCGTCATTCATTCTGTCACAATGAGAAAGAAACACAATTAGAAAGTGCGAAGGATGACTCAGATCAAGTATGGAATAAAACTATTCCACGAAACACTTGGCCCTCTCTCCTACTGGCTGTTCACTACTATCATTGCAGTTCACCAATGGGAAATATTTACTCTAACATTCAAAGAGATGTGTTTTCCTGAACGTTATATATTCAACAATGAGGGTCTAGTGAGTTAAGCATAAAAAGTGAGAGAGTGTGCTAATACAAGTATACATGCATTGTTGCAGATGATAACTGAGCAGCCCAGCTGTGTCCACATTACGTCAGTCCTGGCGAGCTGCTTAATGGACCTTTACTCATCTTTACAAATCCATTGTGACTCTTTGAGCCCTAAGGGGCTGGCAGCCGAACATGTTACAAACACGACTTGAAATTGAATCTTATCAAAGTCTCCATTTCTCTGTCACACTCACCGGACTTTAAAGACAAACTTCTTCTTCTTGTAGTTGCTAGCAATTTCGCAGTTGGACTCACTCAGAGTGATGAGAGGCTCTCCATTATAGGTTACTCCTGATTTATATCCCTTGGCATCTTTATAAAAACCCAGGTCTCCTTTGCTAACCACGCAGTATACATTAACCCAGGACCTGAAGGACAAGAGAAGGAGTAGGTATTTAAATTACTTCTGAAGAATGTCACGAAGACGCTGTCACTCAGGCAGGTCAGAGAAACATCAGCCTGTAAAGCAAACATTCACACTGTTATAACATTGTCTTTAAAATTCTTTATGAAGTAGAAGTAAACACATGTTGCCCCAAACATGGATGAAACAAACACTCATACCTACAAACACACTGCATTAAACTACACGCCTGCTAACACATTGCACTAACCAACACGCCTGCTAACACTGCTGCACCAACCCACAAACATACCACACCAACCCACACACCCACAAACGTGCCGCACTGCAAAACAACAGGGAACTCCAGACTAGCGTAGATAGAAAGACCACACATACCAACCAAATACTCAATTATACGAGCAACCACCCCAATGCCCACAAACAGAGCTGCACAAGGACACTATTTAAATGAGCCGCAACACATTGCAGCAACCCGGAACTACACAAAGCAGAACAGGAACACCTATAAGGAGTATTACCTCCGACACAGACCACAACAGGAAGACACAACATGACCAGACTCACTAATCACCCTACTGCACATCAGACATTTCAGAGATGACCACAAGACTACTCAGACCCCAAGGTATCAGAGTAGCCCACAAACCAATAACAACGCTATAACAGCTACTGACGAACATAAATGATCCCATACCCAAAACCGGTGTAATATACAAAATACCACGCAAGGATTTTGAGAAACACTACACAGACCAAACCAGAAGAAAACTGACAGTACGGATACATGAAAACCAACTAGCCACCAACAGACATGACCAATTCTCACTACACATGGACAATGAGGGACTCGAATTCGACTGGGACAACACTGCCATGATCACACAAGCCAAACAGAAAAACACCAGGAAATTCCTGGAGGCCTGGTATTCCAACTGGAACTCCATTAACAAACACATTGAATTAGACCCTGTGTATAAACCACAGAGAAACAGAACCAGAAGTGGTACCAAACACCCCAACAAACTGAGGCATATAAATAACTAGCAAGACAGAACACCGACGCCTCACACGTGGACTGGTGAAGTTATCTAGCAGGGTGATGAAACATTTGCAACCAAACTCACCGGCTTGGGGAGCAAGTCTACAGCCTCATCCACAACCCGAGCAACAAATCGTCATGAAAACACGAAGTACTGGACTAACCCACACACGCCTCCTAACGTACTGCACTAACCCACACACCCGCTAACGTAGCGCACTAACCCACACACCCGCTAATGTACTGGACTAACCCACACACCCACTAACGTACCGCACGAACCAACACACCCACACACCCGCTAACGTACCGCACTAACCCACACGCTCGCTAATGTACCACATTAACCCACACACCCACTAACGTACGGCACTAACCCACACGCCCGCTAACGTACCACACTAACCCACACGCCCACGAAAGTACCGCACTAACCCACACGCCCGCTAACATACCGCACTAACCCACACGCCCACTAACGTACCGCACTAACCCACACGCCCACTAA